>NC_135563.1:22270308-22437808 GCF_964340395.1 Glandiceps talaboti | reverse complement strand
AACTTGACTACTTCTACATCTCTACCGTGCACAGCACTGATGTAATTGTTTCTTTTGCATTAGAAGTTGTCTGAGGGTGTGTAATAAATGTCATGTTGCATGGGTGGAACACCAAGCCTACACTATTTTAGCTGTAAGATGTAAGACTATTTTTACCTGACAAGCTTGATGTCTTTGACTTTGGCACCCCTGTCTGTGTACAAAACCACTCGGCTTCTATTTACATCAAATAAACTGCTAGCTGTGTCAAACAGTTCATCGATAGTCTCTGGTAAAAGAACAACCTACAAAATATAAAAGTGAAACACGTTTTCAACAGCATTGTACAAGTATTACCAATACGCTACATGTAAATATCAGATAGTGTTGGTTGTCTGTCTGTATGTAATTTACAGTATTGCATCTATGGAACTAAAAAAAAGTTACACATTTTATATTTGTTTTCTTGTAAAGCCACTGGGCAAGAGGTGGCAAAAGTTTATGACTCACCCCAGCTGATAAGCAAATAGTGGAAACAATTCTGCCATTATCCCAGTGGCTGCATTAATAATAGTAGTCCTGCTTGCATACGGAGTAAGTCGTCCCTAGCTTCTCCGAAACGTGTGCACCGTCTGCAAGCAGGACTACATTAATAGCACCTCTATCAAAAGTCCTATTTGCATCATCATAGAAGGACTTTTGATATCATCTACAATGGGTGCAAAACTTGGTTTGTGTGGAATGGCCACCCTTGGGTCGATAAGAAAGTCTTTCCAATCATTATAAATTACCACTTACAATATCACTCCTCGACAAAAGTAACTTTGCAAAGAAACCGACTTCGGTGACAGTTTGTATTTCAATGTCCATGTATTTTACAGTACATGGCCCCTGAGTACAGTACTGCTTGCAGACGGAGTAAGTCGGGACTCGATTCTGACACTGTCCCGTCCTTTACTCTGGAAATATGCGCTCCGTTCACTCCGAAAATACGTGTTGGAGTGAACGGGGTGCATATTTCCATAACTGTCCCTGTTCTAACATCGGAGATGGACAATGCCACAACACAAGATTCGAGCAGGACTGTTCTGCGTACATTCTCAGATGGAATAATCACATGACAACCTTTGGGTTGATGTTCTTTCGTCGCATCCTCGCACACTAGAGCTGTCAATTCTTCCGCGACACGACGAAATGACCCGTCGTAATCCCACCCCAAATTACTCCGTCTGCAGACAGGACTGAAGAAAGTAATGTGACGGTCCCCTCTCAGCTTACCTCACCCTCCCGCATGTCCCGTACTCCAGATCCACCATTTCTAATCAAAGTTATACGCATCATGTCTGGGATGATCCTTGTTTCCATCAACGTTCCAGAAATAATTTCCCGAACAACGCCGATGTGGAGGGTTAGAAATCTGCAACTCAAATAACTTACTGTCACCACCAATCTTTGTTTATATTTGGCAACCACACCTGATGGAGGCTGCCATTTTGGACTGTTACTCATGCGCATTGGACATATTGTGAGCGCGCCCTCTTCAGGAGAATGTGAAAATCAAAATTTTACGCGAAAACCTGGATATATAATCGACAGTTTTCCTATAAATGAAAGTTTAATCTCTGATTAAAGTAATGATGCTTCAGTATTTTCTCTCTTATCAACGTTTTTCATAGTTCCACAACAAGGCTGAAAATAGTTTAAGCACCCCAGGTAGCCACCGCCTAAATGATGTCATACCTAAATTGAGACCACCTGTACGTTCTATATTTAGATACAAGGCCTACTATATTTAAAAACACAGACGCCCAGTATACTACTAGCA
Organism: Glandiceps talaboti; assembly: GCF_964340395.1. Lineage (NCBI taxonomy): Eukaryota > Metazoa > Hemichordata > Enteropneusta > Spengelidae > Glandiceps > Glandiceps talaboti. The sequence continues at coordinate 22,436,004 of NC_135563.1, read as the reverse complement.
TGACTAGAGTTAGTGGGTCGTGGTTACCTCCACCCTATACCGTGTGCAGGCATGTGAGATTGAAGAAATGAACACAAGGAGCTCAAGCTTAGACATGTTTATGACCAAAACAAAAGGATTATAAACAACAACACATACACTCATCAACACACATGTACATTACATGTATAAATACAATACAGCCATCCTGCGTAGTCACCCTATATATGGAATGGTTCTCGTTAGAATAACCCTATATGAAAAATACGAATCTGGGTTCTCGTTAAAACAACCTGTAATCACAACTGTGTTGTCGTAACCATGGTAACTGGTTACTCCAGAGGTCTCTGTTGTCAATCTAGATGCGAACTGGCAACCAATGTAGGCTATTACAATGTAATTAAATGAGGAAGGGAGAATAGGTCCAACTTAGTGATGATCCTTGCTGCTGTATTTTGAGCACGTTGTAAGCTGCAAGACTATACTAGTCGAGCAATTAGCTGATAGCTAGGATTACATACTATTTAAAATGCAACAAGCGTCACCAAATATATACTGCCTAATCTCAGACATAGCCTATAGTGGTCTGAGGTCTAATGGACTCAACGCGGCCAAAATGTGTACAGAGTAATTTGATTTACATGTATTCCTGACATCATGTTGCACTGTTTGTGTTGTTGAATAAGCTTGTACCATTCGGGGCGTGCTAATATATACGTGTACGAGTATCACGCGCACCGCACCGTCAAAGCAAAGACTTCAGGGAATGATGCCAAAAGATAGTGTAGTTGGAATCCCTTGGTAACTCTATATGGACTTGTCTGGTTTCTGACAAAAAGGTCATTTATTGTAAGAAAGGGAAATCTCCTGAACCTTGGTGAACCTGAGATAACAAATTGTAGCTTCCAAATCCTACTGTCTAGGAGACTATCGTTCCCCCTTTACTACATTTGTAAAACGTCTGGCAATTTTTAAAAAATAGAAAATGCAAAGCCAAAAACAAAGGAAAAGTAAAAGGGAAGAGGGGTTTAAACTAATGCCAATGTCTTTCTGACCTTCGAACTGTGAAGAATACAAAAAGCGCGTAATCCACCAACTTGTCTATGACTATACGTACATGTTTTGTTTGCCCTTAATCTATTTCAGTGGTCAACAATCTGTATCCATGGCTACTTCTCTTCATACACCACGCTCGCGCTGTCATTCCAGTCATAACTGTGGCTCAGATCAAATAATTGCTTGGTGGTCTCAGAGCAGCTGTAGGGAAACTCTGGATCATACCGTACACGGCAACAAAACCTCCCGGCAAAACCTCCTCTGTTTATCCCCAACGACGCGTCATTGCTTGTTTGTTTCTGTTGTCTACCGATATCTGAATGTGATTCTATACTATGCACCGTATGTAATGGTATCAAGGTAAAGGAATTCATCACTACACAGCTGCACAGATAAAAGACTATTGTAAGCAGATAAGAATATATAAATGAAACATTCTTTATGACGAATATCTTCATCTTGGCCATCGTCTAGTGTGGATATAAGACACATCTTTTTAGACAACATTTTAAGTGATTGATTTTAACCTGTCGGTTTTTATACAATGTGAATTATTTTAGTGGGTCGGTTTTATGTGTTCTATGTGTGCTGTTATTTTCTTTACTTTATTGCAATTTTTAAACTTCAGTCTGTACAACCATGGAAGTATAACCCACTTATACTTCCATGGTACAACGCACTGAGACGCACGTGTAGCGCGTTTTCTTACAAGAAATAAAATATAAAATAATAATATAAGACTCTCACTCATGGTAAACCTGGGGATTGCTCTCTCTGTGTGTTAAAATTGTACAGTGGTCAAGTAATGTACTGCAGGGATGGTTCGGTATTTAATCAACAGGTGTTTTGGGAAAATAATTCCAACTAACGATTTTTTATTACTCACAGCCGGAACTTGTAGTAATTTCTCCTGTACAATTATCTAGGTACATAAACTAAAAGTATCTGGATCGTTGAGTGAATCGATAAAACATTTTAGTTAACTAATTGGCAGCTTTTGCATGTATGTATGTATGTATGTATGTATGTATGTATGTATGTGTGTATGTATGTATGTATGTGTGTATGTATGTATGTATGTATGTATGTATGTATGTATGTATGTATGTATGTATGTATGTATGTATGTATGTATGCATGCATGCATGTATGTATGTATGTATGTATGTATGTATGTTTCTCTCTCTCCTTCTCTCCCTCTCCCTCCCTCCCTCTTTCCATCTCTCTCTCCCTCTCCCTCCCCCCTCTCTCTCTCTCTCTGTCTCTCTCTCTGTCTCTCTCTCTGTCTCTCTCTCTGTCTCTCTCTGTCTCTCTCTCTCTCTCTCTCTCTCTCTCTCTCTCTCTCTCTCTCTCTCTCTCTCTCTCTCTCGTTCTTGAACATAATATTTCAAACCAGACAAATAAGTATGAGAGATAACTTTTAACAATTATTGTTATATCGATAATGTGTTTGAATTACTTTCCCATATTCCGTACTAAACATCTGAGTTAGTCAACCATTAGCGTTATGGCATTCCATTGGTTTGCTTTGTTTGTTTTAATTAATTGACATCAAATGCAGAGATAACACTGTGTATTCAACGAAAAAAAGATATCACCGCTTATGCCATTCAAACAGAGGTGACATCGACTATATCGTAGAGGTAACATCGACTATATCATTCAAACAGAGGTGACATCGACTATACCATTCAAACAGAGGTGACATCGACTATATCGTAGAGGTAACATCGACTATATCATTCAAACAGAGGTGACATCGGCTATACCATTCAAACAGAGGTGACCCGACTACATTATTCAAATTTTCATCTTTTTATTACACAAACATTGCAATGTACATATGATTTAAAATATCTTCAATTTGATATAGAAAAACACCAGACAAAAATCACTGATTTTTTTTATTTATTTCTACAAAATATCCAACTTCTAGTAGTAATATTTACATATCGTAAAAAATGTCTGAAATCAGGCGAATCTTTGTATTGAAAATGGAAATGTTTTACAGCCCATTTCAAATTACCGTTCACCGGTTCCTTTTGATACAACCATGCAGAAACCAATAGGGAAACTGCATATGCCACACGAAGAGTGCAATCTGCAGTTTGTAAAATAATATATTTCAATGTACTGCAACTACATGCAGATACTCGTGTACCAATGTTTTGGTGTCTGCACTCGACGTCTTTATGGTGCACATGTGGCATGTTATATAGTTAATTTCGTTTAAACAAAATGTCACGTGATACTGTATTCATTAAATCTGGTGTAGCATGTGCAATTTCCTCTTTGTAAATAAAAAAAACCTATGGTATGGTGCAGCGAAATTTAACCTGGAGTTCACACCACTTTAGAGGTGTTGTATTGAACCAAAGTGACAAAGGCCTTATTTGGCATGGATTCCAGGCTAAGCGAACTTGGACTATGTTGAAAGTTGGTTTTGACACTAAAACCTACATTATCTTACAATTTTAATATGTACAAAATATCATTAAATCAAGTGCAATAAAACATTCCATATTGAGTACTGTGCGTTACGTCACAGTGAAGCATCGACCACGGCGAGTATCATTGACCGACTAAATGTTACCACTTTAACTTAGGGGTTTAACTTAGGGTTAGGGGTTTCAAATTGGTAGCATTTAGTCGGCATTTAACCCGTTTACTCTCTCATAACGTCTTCTTTCTTTCCAGGTGCATCAGTTCAATTTTTCTCTTTTTTTGTTAAAGTGTAGAATTAGTAATAGTTACAATGAACTAAAATAAAGAGGACGGAATTCTTTACCAAGTAATAAATTTAGATTTTAGTATTTTTTTCCCGATAGCGATTGTTTTCATGTCACGCCCCTAGCAGGATCTCAAACCATAGTGGTCTGAGTAAGGATATAAAACCATAGAGCCTACACAGGGCAGTCACAGTGTAGGGTCTATAGAGTAACAGAAACGAAACCTAATGATACAGATCAGAGACCCTGCTCTGTTGTTAGAAAAAATAGATATTTCATTCGATCCATAGAGTAGATGTCTTCATAGTTCATTCGTCGTAAATCTTTCCGTTTGTTAACGTGCAAAAACAGTCAGTCCGGACACTTGAATCACAACACCGTTAACGTCATTAGGGCTGTGTACCAGATATTCATTCTAACCCTGAGCAGTAAATAATTTTTTTCTTCATCAACAGTATAGTCCTCCCCTTTGTTCCTTTACGGTTCTTCTGTGATAGTACGACCGAGTTCTTTTTCTTGTATTTTTTTTTAATAAATAAGAAAATGTGATTTTTTTACTGTGACATGAGTGCCATAAAAACGCAGACTGTCGCGAGGAAGACGTTGAAGACGACAGCAGCACTTCCTGTAAAGAACAACGAAAGACAGAAAATAGATTATCAGTAAAGTTGTAAAGTTGCAGCTGTCATATGATATATTGTACATACAATGAAAGCTTGGTGTTATTCAGATCGAATATAACTGTCTGTCTGAATGAATGAATGAATGAATGAATGAATGAATGAATGAATGAATGAATGAATGAATGAATGAATGAATGAATGAATGAATGAATAGAATCTAAAGCATGCCATTGTTGCATGCATTGCACCATATAATGTTCGCATTTGTAAGTTTTACCGACTAAAGTCCTACATAGATTTGTTCGTTTCTTGGAGCTGCATACCACGGAAATTGACATGCATGAATGAATGAATGAATGAATGAATGAATGAATGAATGACACTAATAAACATTCCATACCTGAACATTCCACTGCAACACATCTGATGTGGTCTCCTTGGCCGCCAGTCATTTGGGACCATGATGCACTGGTACTTGGTTCCACTTTTGCACATGCATGTGTAACAGCATTACAATTCAAGGAGGTCAAAGTAAGTGTGGCGGCTAATCCAGAAAATGTGTAAGATCCACCTGCACTGACGTCAGCTGTTTGTTGTGTTGACGTCAGAGTTGCCGTGACTTCACTAGATGTGGGACTGCCTCCATCACTGTCGGTTGTGTACAGAGATACTTCCCAATTATCACTACCAGAAATAGCTGCTGAATCGGAACTTGTCTCAATAGTGACGTCAAAATCGACAGCTTGTCCTCCACCGACTGTTAGGATAAGGTCATCTGGGTCATTGATGGTTAGATCTGTTATGTTCAGGTCGACTTCAGTAGAAGCTATTGGATACAAAAATAACGAAATGATGATTAGTAAATGTATACTTTAAGAATTATAAGAAAAATATGTAAATTAAATGTAAAGAACGCACGCTATTTTTTTTAGTCGAACGTGTTTAAGAAAATTGCCTGACACAGTGATTATATTGTGTTTTTGACTTTTGCTTTGGTCTGAGTCGCACGGCTATGCAGTACCGACGTGGCACAAAATATATAATTAATTTGGTCACTTCCTCAGGCACTAACTAAGTTCTTCCCAATATTGGATTATGAGTAAGCAGGAAGGCGGTACAATGATCTGAAAGTATCTTTCAGAAAAAAATTCAACAACTTTCCCTACTTACCTATTGTTGTAGCTTCAACTGTAGCACTTTCTGTTGTAGAATCTTCTGTTGTTTGAGCTGTGTGATAAATCGAAATTGAAAATTGATTAATATTAATTCGAAATACTCACAAAGCTAGTTTCCAAGTTGACGTTATTGTAAACTTAAGTATGAACTCTTTTAATCGTTTATTTTGTTTTGCATCGATTTCCGTATTTTTTGAGTTGGCAATAGATTTGTTCGTCTGACATTTGATATGACAAACTTTCACGGAAGTCAACTCTTTTCAAAATATTTTAAGTAAAATCACGAGTCGAATACATACCCCATGTATTGGTGAAGAACAGGAGGCAGGCGACTAATACGGTGGCAAGTTTCATTTCCTGTAAGAATGAAAAGAGACGTCAGTTTTATTTGTCATATATATTCATCATTTTTACTATTAATGAACATCAGGCGATTTAAGTTAGAGCAAAAAATAAGTACATATCAAGTTATTTTCAATATCATATTTTATGATCTGCACTATTTTATGTATTTGTAATGATTTTGGTGGTTCTCATTGTCGTCGTCGTCGTCGCCCACATTCCCTATCCTTTCCTAGTGATGTTGCGTAACTCTGTAAACTACTTTGTTTGAGAAATCATGCTCTCTGTTGTCAGTGCCGCGGCCGTGACGTGTTGAAAGTCTTTGTTTGGTTTGCTTTTGTTCACTTTCCATTTAAAAACCAGTCACGCTAACAATGTTAAACACTGTTACGTAACGCAATTATTTCGCCATCTTTGCACTGTAAAACGCTTCACTGCGTTGCTAAGCTATGAGGAAAAATACAGAACTGCGTGGCCACGCCATATTGAAACTGTGATGTTCTCGATTTTAAGATTGGTTTTTTATCATCAATTTCATATTCATCAAAACTATAGATAAGTTGACAATGGTTCAAGATTTGAGATCGAAATGAAAAAAACAACAATTTGCGATCGAAATTAATGGAATTAAAATGGAAAGTGTAGCGACACTAGCATGGTTACGGCAAATATGGCGTCAGACACGCTTTCAGTAGAAATAAAGATGCTCTTAAAACTAGTAGCAGACTACCGAATTGCTAAATCGATCGACATTAATACAAAACATAGGAACGTTCGCATTTAACGACTTGGGTTTCACTTTCGTTTATATACGAAGATATATTCTTTGAAAATGATCTTATGTCTACGATCGAACAAGAAGGTTTCAGACAGCGACAAAATGGATTATTCGTGTACCAAAAGTAAGCACGAAAGGATAAAATGACTTGCAAATGGATGATAAAAAGACAGTCACTGTACTTTCATCGTTCACTCCTGAGCAGACTCTAACTAACTCTACATGACATTGCGGATTTGTTGTTTAATTGAATCAAAAAAGATTCACCCATACTTTAAGCAATTTGAAATAAAAGCTGCTAAGCCGTCGCAACCTTGAAATCAATGTGCCACGTTTTTCATTCAAGGAACTCTCGGTTTTTTAGAATAACCTTTAACAAGTCGATTGAATTTCCTTTGGGTGTCTTCACGGTTTCTGTTCAAACCATATTCGCCCCGGGTCATTCTACCTAAAGCGTAATGACACATGTCGACATTTTAAAATAAGTTATGTTTTTAGGAAATCGAGAGTTGCGATGATGGTGACTATGCTGGTGATGTAATAAGACAAAATATAGGAAAATATTGCTTACCATTTCTGAGAGTTGGTTGGGTGGTTGTAGAATTGGTGTAAATCAAATACTGTGATAAAGACCTTTAAACGTCACTCCAGCTCTACTATCGTCCTGCTTAATGGAGATGGTACAAGTTACAAGTGGTTCGTAAATCTTTGCGGGAATCTAATACGTATACCATGGGTCTCATTTGCATTTTAAATAAACACTTACACCTACCGTTTGGTACCCTTTGACACCTCCAAAGAATGCTCCATTTCAGCGTCAGACTTAGTAAAACTACAAAACTATGGGGTGTTTTCGAGTCTGTCATGTCTTTCGTTAGTGTCTACTGTGTTTGTTAGATGTAGAATGTCAAATTTCTAGGGAAAATCGATAAATTTTGCGATGAAGATGACATTGAGTTGGGGGATGAGGGATCTGTCATGGAAGAGCTATTGATGACGTTTGTAGTCATTACTTGCTATGGAGATTGTGTTCTTGTTGTGGAGATGAGATAATTAGGTATTCTCAAAATGCGGTTGCTATGGGTTCGATCAAACACTGGAGCTTTGAACATGATAATAGGTCTGGTGTTTATAGGTGTAACCATGTTGATGTTGCAATGTGATGTAATAGGGATGGCTATACAACACGATACAGAGATTGTCATCCATGATCCAGTTCCTCGAGGCTCACACCTATTTACCCCAAAACACGGACACAGGTCACGCGTAACCTGGTTAGAAGTGACCCAGTGACAGCTTTTCACTATACTAGAGCCTCGATGTAATGTTGAGATAGCCCCAAATGGCAAGAGAGAGGAATAAGTGTAATTTTATTGAGTTTTTTTTGTTCTAATTTCTTTGTCTGCATCAAATTCACGGATGGACGTTATTTTGTAGTGTCTGGCAGCATATTAGGCAGTGTGACTCAAATGGAAATCACAAGCGAACGGAAATACGCAAAACTGCCGTCTCCTGTACTGTGTTTCTGTACCCAGCTACTCATCCAATTTTTGTCTGTGTTTATGGGAAGAAAGTTACTAACCGGGAAGTTTGTTTTTTTTGATTTAGTAAATAATATTACTAATTTGCTCATAACATTACACTTTTTGATGTAATTCCAATCGGAGCTTTAATTCTCAACGCATCGGATGCACCAGACACGCGAATGAAGACAGCAAAATAACGAAAAATTACTCAACCAGGGAAGTACGGCAATTTAAAGGGGTTTAATGAAGTAATTGCCGAGGGGGGAAATGACATCGATGTTTCCTCTAGGTTCGTACAAATGTACACAGTGTCATCAACTTATACTAAATATAGCTACTCGCTATCCAACAAGAATACTAATATGACTGACTAACCATGAATGACACGTCGATTTCCTCTCTAACCATTGAAACTGTGAAGCTATCGTGTTTTCAAAAGTAGGGACCTTGGAGAGAAGACTAATTTCAATAAATTCGACGGCAATTTTTTTTCTTCAAATTTTGAAAGGAATGGTTAACTAAATATTCCATTTATAAACGAGTTGAATTTAATTTTTGATAAAATTAGTAAACATATGTAGTTTCAGATAGTCTAAATGTGACTATCATTGGAAAGATATACAAGGTGTTCTCCACCTAAATAAATTGCATAGCTAGTGATTTTAATTTCAATGATGTCTTTTAGAGTGGGTTACCATTCTCTTCTAGTAGAAGTAAAAATCTTACTTAGACATGTGAAGAAATTAGTCAAGCCTTTACTTAGACTGTAGCTGTAGAAAGTCCCACAAAGACCTGTTAAAAGATGGTTATATTGTATTATTGAGAGAAGTGAGAAAATGCACACAAAAATAAATTTGGGAAGTTGAAGGTACAGACAACGACGACGACGACGACGACGACGATGACGATGACGATGACGATGACGATGATGACGATGACGATGACGATGACGATGACGATGACGATGATGATGATGATGATGATGATGATGATGATGATGATGATGATGATGATGATGATGATGATGAACCACTAGAGAACAAAAAACTTAAATTAACATTTGCAGAAAATGATCACTATTAAATATTTAGACGATCGCCTGTCTATACTCGGTGACTTTGCAAAATCCACTGTACAAAGGTATGTGTGGGCTCAGACGACTAAAAGAACCCTATAGTGGTCTGAGATGTGGGTGTGGTGGAAATGTATTTGAGTTTGCAGATGTGTGTTTATGACAATTGCTAACACTTGAACTGAAACTAACTTCACTACTTTACATTCAAACGACACCAATTAACCGGACCCACACCTCATCTGAGATAACTAAAAAGACGATATATAGCTAACGGGCAATGGTTCTAAAACAATTCTATGACTCACAGGACAAGGTTGTATTTTACACACAAAATACAAAACTGATAAAAGTGTCAGAAGGCGATGTCGACAGAGAAACACCTCCACACGGAATTGTGTCATGTCAAAAGGGGGAGGGCGAGGGTAATAATAGGACCAAATCAATTTAAGAAATAACCACTATCAGCAACAACTCTCTGATAATCTCTGATAATTTAAGACTAAATGTATTATCCAGGGTTATAACTTTGATTGTAAAATTGAAAACTGACAATAGACAATGGAAGTGATTGATTTCAGTGTTTGTACAAGTAAACGACAGTTGACACTATACGTTAGACCAATAATTGGCATAGTGACGTTTGTCATCACATGTACATTCGAATTCCGAACACACATCAAATAACAAAGCTCTATAGTCGGAATCTCTCAACTTTGACATACTTTGGCCTTCACGTCAATGATGCGTGGCTTATGACGCAGACCAATGTCTGTCGAAAATGAATTGGATGAGATTCAACGTGATTCGACTCAATGAAAACCATGTTTATAGTTTTGTATGTGTACATAGATACCAACCTACCAACGAGTATCACTATAGACAATATCGCCGAACACAATAGGAATAAAAGTGAACTGTTGATAAGTGTCGAACAATAGATTTAAAGGGCGGCTTGAATTATTGTGACGATCGTCAAATGAGGAACCTCACAACACTAATGAAGAAATGGACTGGGGAATATCCTTTTATAGAAAGCCCATTGTTGTGGTAAAATAGATAAATTAGGATGGGGGGGGGGAGGTGAAAAAAACAACATCCTGCAAAATACCGAACGAAATTATACGAACTTAAAAACCAAACGTGTCTGTAACCTTCTTCAATCTAATTGAATTTCCATAAGAATTATCCGATGACGTATAATTCATGTAAATTACTTTCAAACAATAAAGGCAATTAGCGGGATGGATACGTGTGTCTACATTCTCTTTCAATTCATCATTCACTGAGCATGTTATGTTTTGAAATAATCAAGAACATTTTGAGCATGGCAATACAAAACAAGGGCAGATTTAAACTCTCTACGTGATCAATTTACATTCACGTCGGTTTCACGTCGGTATCATAGTATTAAAACAGGACACGGCCAATGAGTCGACCAAGAATGTGTTCAATTAAATTCATTACACCACACTGTCTCAAGACTGACACTTTATGTTAATGATACATACACAGCATGCGGATTTTTAGACAGAGATTCGGAAAGGTAATTAAATATTAATCAGTTGCCATGGAAATAGTTGAGTAAATAGAATAACACAGACGAGAGCGTTTGAAAGTCTTACATTTGATAATTCGCAAGTGGATTTTATGTAAACGGTTCTCATTTGTTTACATGACTGTGATTGTACTGTCTTGAGCTCAAACCACTATACGCAAGGTGCCAAAATTCAGCTGTTACGTCATTTTACGCTAAAAAATAAGATTTATTGTACCCAAGGAGAACAAAAACTTTCTAAAATTTTATTTAAACTTTCTAAGTTTTTAATTTTTTGAGATGTCATAGTTTTCCCCATAAGAGAAGAAGATAACATGTAACTATTGTTTGATGTTGTTGGATACTACTAGAACAATGACATGTCAGTCGACGTCACGATATGTACATGGTAACTCCAGGTACCAGCCGGGAATAGGCTCAAATACAGAGGTTGTTGGAGGTTGAACACCCATATCAATGTGATCGAAGGTCACCACGCAATTCTTTACCGAGGGTACAACAACCTCTTTGCATCACACTATAACGATAACCAGGAGCGTTTCAAAACATTTCCTGAGAAAATTAAAGTTGTCGGTGTTGTGTTTCGGCTTTTAAAGAAGTGTCCTTTACACCGGTTTAAATTTCTGATCGTGATCAAGTTATGGAAACTATAACACAGAGTAAAACTTGAACTCTGAAACTTTCTAATGATAAATGAAAAGTTTTCTGTTCAGCGAAACCTTATGAAAATGTTCAGTCTTTCACATCTGGTTTGATCGAAAGCGGTCGGGATCCAGGTTCGGAAGCGGTCGGGAACCAGGTACGGACCCGATCTCTCTTGCGTGTCTTGGTGGGCCGGCTGTAGGAGATCAATCATACCTTAACGACATAAGTCGGAAAAGTGATCAAAAAAGTAAGAAAAATATGGTTGCACAGTAGAACGTCTGGGCCTGACTATTTATTTATTTATAGCTAAGATTAATTTAACGATAAGTTGTTACTGTACAGTAAATACTCTGCAATTTAGATTATTTATAGTTAAACAAACTATAAAATTTAAATTGACAGCCCACAAACCAAATAACACAAACAGGCCTTGCTTGATTGGTTGATGGGGTTTCCTTTATAACGCAAAGGCGAGTTCATGGCGTTACAATAGTCTTAGTTCCATAGATTGGTTACTATGGCCACAGTTGACATGGTAATGCATTTTTTTAATACAACATCAAAAATATACAATTTCCATACGTCAGCTTTAAAGACAGAATTGTTGTCATAGTAACAGGTAACAAGTCCTATTGTGATTGTAGTCCAAGACTAGCTCTATTGAAATCATATCATATCAGAGATTGGTATTCATGCTTTCATATTGCTGAAGGATCGTATTCTTTCATTGAAACTATATTCACAATGCTTGATGCACCGATATTAATTTTGTTTGTGAGTATTTGCATGTAGAAATCGAATAACAATTAAAGACCAATGTTTGCATCTCACGTTCATGGAATCATTTCTGTTCAGGACTTTTTCTATAGCATTGTCAGATAACTGTTTTAGTTATAATCGGGTTTCTCGCATTACTACACTACTCTCCGCTCAACAAACATTTCCGTACCTTCGATCGGTAAATCTATTAGGTCAATACAGAAATTAAATCTAAATGTGAATAAAAAGATCATGTACGTACAAACTGACACTTTCATAAGCCAGGTGGTGAAAAAAGAAAAAAATGCCATTACGTCCCACAGATATGAATATTAACATGCACTTCAGAAGAAACTCATCATTGACTCTACTCTTCAAATTCAACTAGAGATTTTCACAAAACTAAATCATTCTTGATCACAAGATAATGAAACAACACCCCCCCCCACACACAGACACACACACACACACACACACACACACACAGAGACACACACACACAGACACACACACATACACACAGACAACATATATATACTCATAATAGATATATTCATCATATACACATACAGTGTGTGTGTATGTGTGTGTGTGTGTGTGTGTGTGTGTGTATGTGTGTGTGTGTGTGTGTGTGTGTGTGTGTGTGCGTGTAGTACGGTATAAAGTAGGTTGGCCGTGTACAAAGCGGCAATGGAAATGTATTGAACAAATAAATGAGTGACGAAATACTTTAATACACTTCAGTCTAATGACTCAGAATCGAACGTTGAAACGTATAATATGATATTCAAGCTGAATAAATAACATTTTTCGGAGTCAATAAACAGAAATAAGTGTGAAAATGGTATTTTCTAGAAAACAGGGGAAAAACTAAACTGTTCTTCTCAGAACTTTGGCTTAAAGAATGTGGAGAATCATCATTTTGGTTTGTTCGAAATAACAAAATGCTATAAAACAAAGAAATATAAAATATCATATTGGTTTCCGTGATCGATCCGTCGATATAGTCACGTGTCATGATTTGACACTCTCTGAATTCAAGCTTAACAATCATAAATTTCAAGTATTTCTTAAATTCTGTGAGATAATAATATTTAGTTACAAGATATTCATAGATTATTATACCATGCAAGAGCCAAATTGAACAAAAAATATGGAATATATACTCATTCTCTACATCACGACAACGCGTGTCTACGTCACGGGTTCTGCTGTGTGTCGAAATATGAGTCAAAAATTCAAAATTACCATTACTTTTTCCCCGATGTGATATTTCATTGTTATTACTAGCACTGGTATCATAATTATTTTATTCTCCAAAATGACTCTTTATTCAGCCGGAGAATACTCGTGGCCTAAGGTTGTCACTTCGAGTCACTAGACGAGTAGTGACAATCCTTAGGTCATGAATATTTTCCCTGGCTGAATGAAAAAAAATATTGTGGAATAATAACTAAATATTAAATGATTGAGAGAACTGCAGATTTTGCATGACTTTTTTTTTAAAAGATCAAACATATTTTAAACGACCAAGAATCCATACATAATTATCATTATGTACAGTGTGCATACAGGGGACAAAGTCTGAAACTGTGTATTTATTGCCATTGAAAATGTGAATTAACGTATAACGTATAGTCAATGGCAGAAGCCTTATACTATAGGCTGAATTAATAATACCGTATTTATAATATAAATATTATATGAAATATATTTTCTCCTAGAGTACTTAACCCCCAATTCAAATGGTACAAGTAACCGTGACTGTGCTAGCGTTATTTTGAATCATTCTATTATCATATTCTCAATCAACAAATGTTGATTTTTTTGCTCAATTTTGAATAAATTTCTTTCCTTGAAAAAAATGAAATTTGTTTTTGAAATGCAGTTCACTGCACAGCTGTATAAAGTTGTTTTATTAAATGGTACTGAGCTCATTCGTTCGGTCACGTGGTTACGATCAACAACGTTAATACCATAAGATATATTTTATTTCAAATCATGGCGTGTATCCCCAGTAAACCAATGCAAGGTTAGTTTTATGTAAATATTTACAGACAGGTGCACCCAATTTCAACACGTATTACAAGTCTTTGACTGTGGGTTATCCAAGGAAATCAACCATTTGTACAAGTTTTAATTTGTATATCCGTGGCTGTGCTGTCGATTTTCTTTTACTGAAATAAACTAAACTAATTTCTAAACTAAGCCGGTAGCGGCCTAGGCTATGGACGTCGGAATTCAACAAGTGTTATCAAAGCTTAGTGCTGTTAAGTTGATTTAAAGTTGACTTTCTTAAAATAGAGTAATTTTATACCTGTTTGAGACGTTCTTCATTTTCAAAACAGCAATCAATATATGTATCTTCTGCAGTTGTTGTTCCAGGGTTGACCTCACCATTCACACCAGATCGTGTAACATCATTTGTACAGACACAGCCGTTTACGTCAGAAGGACTTTGTATTGATCCATTGTGGGTCTTGAGACGTTCCAACTTTGTTTCTAGTTTTGAAATGTCATTTTGAAACTGTACAGAAATGATTGCAATTATACCCGGGTAGATAATTAATACTAGACCAATCTGTACTATCAAAAGAGTTATGATTACAGCAGCCGAAACACGTGAACACTTTCCTTCACCTTGCATATTTACAATATCCGATTAGAAATTAAATTAGAAACAAAAAGATAATAGAATATGATCCAATATATAATGCAGAGGAAGACGTTTGAAAGTCAAATGAATCCCTGTATATAGCACGGCTGCTGTCCCATTTCTCATCTGATCTGTATTTGTACATATTACACACTAAAAGTTTCTGACTATATGGGGGATGGGGGGGATAAAGGGGTATCCTGCGAAATATTTCACTGTTGTAATTTCGGAGAAACGGGTGAAAGGTCAAACTAAATAAAGATATACCATTAACCTGGTCATTCATATTCAAATAAAGTAAGACGGAACTTACGATACACAACTTTTATGTCTTCTCTGGAAAATCTACTTCACCGGATCACAACATGTACAGGCCATAGAGAGGAAAAACTTCATTAATAACGTCTACCAGTCACTTTGTACGTCTCTGTGTATATTTCATCTGACAAAATCACATGTAACAAACACGGAAGTAATTCAAAGCCGGAAACACCATGATAGTAGGAGCACAGATAATAAACATGAAGACGTTTCCCATGTTATCGACCCCATAATTAGAGAATGTTCAGACCAGTGAAAATTCGATGTTTACGTATTTTCCGTGAAAAAGTAACCCATTTGGTCTGGGCTGCTCATATCCGTATACCTTTGTAAGCGTTTATACGACCGGGAGTACCCCCCCCCCTCACCCTCCCCGTGTGTTACACATGTCAGGTTGCATGTAACACCATGGGGAAGACTTAGTTATTTATGTTTGCGAGAACAACCAACCAACCAACCAAACAAAGAAACAACCAACCAACCAACCAACCAACCAACCAACCAACCAAACAAACAAACAAACAATCAATCAATCAATCAATCAAACAACCAACCAACCAACCAAACAAACAAACAAACAAACAAACAAACAAACAAACAAGCAAACAACCAAACAACCAACCAACCAACCAACCAACCAAACAAACAAACAAACAAACAACCAACCAACCAACCAACCAACCAACCAACCAACCAACCAAACAAACAAACAAACAAACAAATACAAATTACCAAACAAACAATAACAACACAATATATACTGACAAACATTCACGACAGAGTAATTACAAATCAATATCAACAATGTTGAAGAATAACAATGTTTTCCCATATGCGATATGGTAACTTTGTGCATATCTCCCTATATATATATATATATATATATATATATATATATATATATATATATATATATATATATATATATATATATATATATATATCACAGCGTAATCGTAACATCGTGTATCTTAGTTGATACTGTGTTATTTACACGTCTCTACATACATATATGTATTGAGCACTGTTTACACACACACACACACACACACACACACACACACACACACACACACACACACACACACACACATATATATATATATATATATATATATATATTACACACAGTGACTATGTCACACATATAGGAAAACATATTGTAATTCTTGTTGCATAGAAACATTGTTGATATCGATTTGCAATTATTCTGTCGTTCATGTTTATCAGTATATATCTGTTGTTATTGTTTGTTTGTTCACCAATTCTGACACCAGTTGTCATGAAAGTACAGGATGGGGAAGGGATCACATTCACTGGAGAAATAAGAAAGAACACACACACACAGATGTCACAGGTTTATCTTGAACTGGTCTAATTTCTCTCTAAACAAAAAAAAATACAACACTTTGTACACTGAAATTTCTTGTACAAAAAATATGCTTACAATATAAATATAAAAACTTAGCGTACATTTGACAATTACATGTATTACTAATGACTGGTTGTGGCAAATAAAACTTGACTACTAACATTGGTAACGATGTAAAGTCTCTTCTGTCGCATATCAAAGTGCAGACTTGGGACGCACCGCAACACACACAAATTGTAGACGATGCTGACGATTGTTCACTGATGAAATGTGCAGTTCCACACAATGTATCATTCATAGTCCCGGCAAAACATTCAGTTTCCAAGCAAAAATAGAGTTTAGAACTTCCCCATACAGGAATCCAACAGCATACTACAGCAACGTTGTAGGTTTATCACAGATCAAATTCTGAAGGGCATCTCCCAGAACGGTCAAACATTGTCCCTTTTCTACCAGTGTCAAAACAACTCGGATGCCACACACGATTGGATGATTATAATTGTCACCAGGTGTCCTTCACAGTATATGCTAATTCAATCAAGTTGTTTATCTATTTTCCAGCCATCTGTAAACATATTATGCTCATTACATATATGTTGTCAACAACTCTGACCGGTTAATAGTGAAACGAACTATATAATTGTCGTAGAAAACGACTACAAGTATAGTTACTAGAATACTTAGTTGAATGATTGAGTAGCAAAATAAATATATATTTGAATGGACTCCTCCTTAAATAACAAAATATTTCTTATTAATGAAAACTTTCGACTCACAAAGTCAAAACAAATTCTTGAAAGTGAATCATAAATTTTCCCTAACATCTTGTAAGTATTGTCGGGGGAAAAAATTAATTACTAAGTATGAACCCAGAGTCCTTGAACATCCATTCCCACAATATATACATTGTAAATCGTTGTGCAATTTTATCTACACATCACATGATGAAATCATGAAATTCACAGCCTCCATGTTTCACTGAGAAGTTTCTCAGTGGTATTAAAATACAAATATTGAATATATAGAAAATGTCCAGAAATGAAATGAAATGAAATATCTAGACTTGACATGGCTTGACTTGACTTGACTTGTCTTGACCTGACCTGACACTTGTGACTTGACTTGACTTGACTTGACTTGACTTGACCTGACACTTGTGACTTGACTTGACTTGACTTGACTTGACTTGACCTGACACTTGTGACTTGTGACTTGACTTGACTTGACTTGACTTGACCTGACACTTGTGACTTGACTTGACTTGACTTGACTTGACACTTGTGACTTGACTTGACTTGACTTGATTTGACTTGACACTTATAGTATAATTACTAGAACACTTAGTTGAATGATTGAGTAGCAAAATAAATATATATTTGAATGGACTCCTCCTTAAATAACATAATAATTCTTATTAATGAAAACTTTCGACTCACAAAGTCAAAACAAATTCTTGAAAGTGAATCATAAATTTTCCCTAACATCTTGTAAGTATTGTCGGGGGGGGGGGGGAAATATTAATTACTAAGTATGTACCCAGAGTCCTTGAACATCCATTCCCACAATATATACATTGTAAATCGTTGTGCAATTTTATCTACACATCACATGATGAAATCATGAAATTCACAGCCTCCATGTTTCACTGAGAAGTTTCTCAGTGGTATTAAAATACAAATATTGAATATATAGAAAATGTCCAGAAATGAAATGAAATGAAATATCTAGACTTGACATGGCTTGACTTGACTTGACTTGACCTGACCTGACACTTGTGACTTGACTTGACTTGACTTGACCTGACACTTGTGACTTGACTTGACTTGACTTGACTTGACCTGACACTTGTGACTTGACTTGACTTGACTTGACTTGACTTGACTTGACCTGACACTTGTGACTTGACTTGACTTGACTTGACTTGACCTGACACTTGTGACTTGACTTGACTTGACTTGACTTGACTTGACTTGACCTGACACTTGTGACTTGACTTGACTTGACTTGACTTGACCTGACACTTGTGACTTGACTTGACTTGACTTGACTTGACCTGACACTTGTGACTTGACTTGACTTGACTTGACTTGACTTGACTTGACTTGACACTTATAGTATAGTTACTAGAATACTTAGTTGAATGATTGAGTAGCAAAATAAATATATATTTGAATGGACTCCTCCTTAAATAACATAATAATTCTTATTAATGAAAACTTTCGACTCACAAAGTCAAAACAAATTCTTGAAAGTGAATCATAAATTTTCCCTAACATCTTGTAAGTATTGTCGGGGGGGGAAATATCAATTACTAAGTATGAACCCAGCGTCCTTGAACATCCATTCCCACAATATATACATTGTAAATCGTTGTGCAATTTTATCTACACATCACATGATGAAATCATGAAATTCACAGCCTCCATGTTTCACTGAGAAGTTTCTCAGTGGTATTAAAATACAAATATTGAATATATAGAAAATGTCCAGAAATGAAATGAAATGAAATATCTAGACTTGACATGGCTTGACTTGACTTGACTTGACTTGACTTGACCTGACACTTGTGACTTGACTTGACTTGACTTGACTTGACTTGACATGACACTTGTGACTTGACTTGACTTGACTTGACTTGACTTGACATGACACTTGTGACTTGACTTGACAAAGTCAAAACAAATTCTTGAAAGTGAATCATAAATTTTCCCTAACATCTTGTAAGTATTGTCGGGGGAAAAAATTAATTACTAAGTATGAACCCAGAGTCCTTGAACATCCATTCCCACAATATATACATTGTAAATCGTTGTGCAATTTTATCTACACATCACATGATGAAATCATGAAATTCACAGCCTCCATGTTTCACTGAGAAGTTTCTCAGTGGTATTAAAATACAAATATTGAATATATAGAAAATGTCCAGAAATGAAATGAAATGAAATATCTAGACTTGACATGGCTTGACTTGACTTGACTTGACTTGACCTGACCTGACACTTGTGACTTGACTTGACTTGACTTGACTTGACTTGACCTGACACTTGTGACTTGACTTGACTTGACTTGACCTGACCTGACACTTGTGACTTGACTTGACTTGACTTGACTTGACCTGACACTTGTGACTTGACTTGACTTGACTTGACTTGACCTGACACTTGTGACTTGACTTGACTTGACTTGACTTGACCTGACACTTGTGACTTGACTTGACTTGACTTGTCTTGACTTGACCTTACACTTGTGACTTGACTTGACTTGACTTGACTTGACACTTATAGTATAGTTACTAGAATACTTAGTTGAATGATTGAGTAGCAAAATAAATATATATTTCCATACGAGTAATGGGTAACACTGTACCCCAAATAATTGGACAGTATTAGATGGAATAAATTTCAGACAAAACCAATGGCATTTTAGATTTCAAACACACAAACAAAACAATGTATTTAAAATCTGGAACATCGACATATTGCAGTCTAACTCGGAGTATTCAACTAAAAGTATCGATTTTACACAAAGACAATGCAAATTAAAAATATCACACAAGTTAATTGATGAATATAAACTTCTGTTTTACTCACAGTTGCTGACTATTCATCGGCAGCGATCAACCGGGTAATGCAACAAAAATGTTCATTTGGCAATTCGGTACCAAGTCCGAGTATTTTCAGTCAAAGTTCAAAGTGGATGTTGTCCATGAGTGCACACAGTTCACTCTAGTTCAAAACCATTAGCAAGTCTACAACATTACAAGCACTTTCCATGATATCAGTGATGTAGACACCAAACCATGCTGAAGAAGTTCAACGGCCATTCACCATATACTCACGCTGTACAGAGATTTCTTTAGTTCAGTGATTGGAACACATTGAAAAGTTATTACTTTCCAGTCCGCATTAAATGTCCGTTCTTTGAGAACCCAGAATCTGGCCAGTCCACAAAACCACCTGTTAACCAGTTTGGGCTTACGCGAAGCATAGTCCTTTGTCTCGTTGCATGCAGTGTCAGTATTATCAGTAGAATGGTTTCACTATCATTGCCTACTTCATTCCTTTATGTAAGTATCCAAGTCAAGCTCCGTGTGTTTTCACTTTTCGAACAAAGTTTTCATCAATTCGGCATATCTATTGATAATAACCTTCTTCCACAACTGTGGCTGTAAATATTATCACGAGGAAATGCCCAAATCCTGCCTATTACTCACAATGTGCAAACTGAGGGTTCCGATATGTTACCGCTTTGGCTACAGATAATGACTGCACTCAAACTACTGAGATGAATCTGATTGGCAGAAGCTGACAGTGAATATTGAATGTGATTGGAAGAAACCAAAATACAGGTGTAAAACTATAACGCAAATGCAGCAGCTTGTTTTCTTTCTCTTGTCATTACGCAATGAACAATGAATGAATTAATGTCATTCATTGAAGTAAGTAAATACTCTACAATCTCTATCTATAACAGACTCCTCCTGGATATACAATATTCAGTAGCTAGTATGTTTGAACAGATCGTCGATTCACTAGTTTCATTGGTGGGTATTTTTATTTTTCCCACTTCCAGCTAGACTCGGGACTAAAGTCACAGAATTACACCAGGCTAGCAACACAACACACCACACCACACCACAACACAACACAACACAACACAACACAACACAACACAACACATGAAAATGGAAAACGTTACCGAGTAACCCATCCATGGACAGAAGTAAATGGTGTTACATTTTTTAATTTCATGCACGCAAGATTGACATTAATTCTTCGCACGATAGAAAACAAAAAAATGTCAATTGTGCATACTAAAAATGTAATCGATCAGTACGATCGACATTTTTGAAAGCCAACATCGACATTTTATGTGTTCAATCGTGTCAATCTTGCAACTTAATGCAAATATTTTGTCAGTTTTTTCGGCTTTCAAAAATGTCAATCGTGAATTACAGTTAGGCCCGACAATTTTTTTTTTTAGAATAGGTGGGTATGTAGATTTTTTATTTTTTATATATCTATTTGTTTTCATATGTGAGTGTCTAGTTGAGGTAGTTATCTTTTCCGTTGTTTTCCATATGGTCTCTGTGTTAATTTATTGGTTTCTTCTCATCATTCATCAGATGTACATCCATTACATATTGAGAACAGTTTCATATTGTCTTTTTAAGTTGAGGTCAGTTTCCACATCCATTATTTCTGGCGAGACTTGACAATTTTTACGATTTTATTTTGAATACGTAAAAAAAGTTTAGGGTCGGCGTGAAAAACTAGGTGGGGTCAAGTAACCGGAACAAACATTTTTTTAGGCCTTACATTTTTGAAACGTACAATTGACAATTTTGCTCCGTGATCATAAACGTGACGTAGTCCAATGGTATCAGCCCACAGTCAGTATAAAAGGATCAACAGTTGTAGTAAATGCCCACAGCTCACGGCATATCTCGTCAAGTATGGGCGGGAAATCCGTATCCAATCCGGGCGAACAATCCAGTTAACGTTTTTTTCTGTTTTATGTGTATCTGAAGACCCTTTGTGATTAAATTGGAAACGGGGGACTTATACAATAAGGCGATTATCATCCACTCGACAATAGTGACAATGTCGTGTTTGATGTCATTGACTTGCCTTGAACGAAACGACATATCTTACAATATATTGATTTACTCAAAGACACGATAAAACTTACAAGCTGTCGTTTTACTCTGATCCAACTTGGTTTTATTACATTTCATTTCATTTCCAAATCAAAATTTCGACATCTCAGAGTTTTAGCATAAAACATTGCTACCTAAGCTTGATAAGGCAAGGGAAACCTCGACAATCTAGCAACCATGTATAGAGATTAATAGAAATCGGTAGCGAAATTACAACATTTATAAAAGTTACATCATGTGGGTACATTTGTTGTATATTACTTTCTAACAAAAGCTTTGGTGTTCAGAATTTCATACAAAGTCAAAAAATGTTAGAATATCTTTTGTGGAACACCAATTCATCGCGCCATCTATCGTCTATGTTTATTCAATAACACTTTCGATGCAGATCTCTTAAATCTGTTTACTATTGATCTTGAGTGATTCATTTGGAAGTAATAGTGATTGGTTAGCTTCAACATGATGGCTTATCATATATCACAATTGTTACACACACATACACATACACACACAGACACACACAGACACACACACACAGACAGACAGACAGACACACATACACACATACACACACAGACACACACACAGACACACACACAGACACATACACATACACATACACACATACACACACAGACACACAGACAGACATACACATACACATACACACAGACACATACATACATACATACACATACACACACATACACACATACACACAGACACACACACAGACGTCGATATTTGGTGTGTAGATTAACTAACGTAGCTATAGGTAAACGTGTGTACTACCGTGGATATGTGGTGTGTAGTTTAACTAATGTAGCTATAGGTAAATGCATGTGTGTGTGTGTGTGTGTGTGTGTGTGTGTGTGTGTGTGTGTGTGTGTGTGTGTGTGTGTGTGTGTGTGTGTGTGTTGTGTGTGTTGTGTACATGCAATGGTTTTTTGTTACTTTCACTTCATTTCAACCACTCCTCGATAGTAGTACGGCTTCGAATATGGAAGATATAATACATGTAGAACACATACATCATTGTCACCGGCCACTGTGACATGATATGATAAAATCATCCAGATGAACTAAATGTACTTCTGCAGTGATGGTTGCTTAGCGATATCTGTGTTCAAGTAAATATTTAGTGAATATCGTACATATCTAACGATCACGTGACTTTGTTATGATAACGGAGAATAAAAGAGAGATATACTCTTATCTAATAATTCTTTGGTGTAAAGGTAGTATCTGTTTTAACAATGAAGTGCTTATTGTTCTGATTTTTTGTTTAAATGTTTACATTTGTGTTAAATCAATTTGGATTTTTTTCTCTGGCTGCATTTTTGTTGGCACAACATCTGACACTTTTACTCATTGTCATAGAGTAGGGACGAACCCTGTCAAAGAAGCAAAGTTGGTATTTATTATTATATATTGTGTCTTTACAACAAGTCTCGACAAAATACAAGGCCTTGTAGTAACGTAGTATACACAATATGGGTTCAATAAGATTTTGCAAAGAGTATTTTCAACGATCACAATGATACACTGAACGGTAAATTTAATATTTTTACGATCCCCCTTTTGAAAAGATGATAAAGTTGGTGGCTTAGAGAGGGAATGCTTGGAGAGAATGTGGATCATAACTGAAGGTATGATACTTCTTTTGGTATTAGATCATTCTAGAGATAGGTCCCAGACACCGGTACGTTATTCCCCCCAAATTCAAGAATAACTTAAGCTACGGAGGATCAAAGAGACAATTATATGACCATCCACTTATACTCTCGTAAAAATTAATGCCCAACTTGAGGACTGACACATTTCACTTACTCTCGATTTTGTCTGAAAAACTGTGATACGACTTTTTGTTACTTGCATATATGTCAAAACGCTTAAATACCGATATTGGCAAAAAACCCATCTCCGCAACAGGGAGCAAAACGAACACGGTGAAGTGAGCCATCAACGACAACATTCAGAAAACAGGAATTCAAACTCATATTTGAACTGTCAATATTTTTGTCTTACGGTAATCAGATGTACATTATAGAGACGTATTAAACAGTGGAAACAACGCAAAGCATCACCAACGCTCTCACATCAAGAACAGACATTTTAAATCTCTAGTACAAATGTAATAATAGACTATACCATCACCGTATACTACTGTAACACATGGAACACACCAAAGGTTTGTTTTGAAATAGTTTATTCTTATAGAAAACACAAAATACATTCAAATGTTTAACATTGAAATCAATCAATCATCAGATCCAGTTTGGAGCTGGTGAATAAAAATGGCAACGTGTGCAATATACAAGCTAACCTACCAACCCTCTCTATGTACACATAAATCTATTCTTTTATAGGTCTTGGCCAGATGACGTTTCCCCAAAATAAAATATTCTTAATTTAAAACAACTCTTGAAGATCAATATAGATAATTATGAAATTCTGTTTTCTATGATATTAATTATGAAATTCCGTTCTCTATGATATTAATCATGAAATTCCGTTGTCTATGATAGTAATTGTTTCCATCTTGCACCAAAGCGAAATGTATGAGAAGTTTTTATCATTAACTATGCAAAAACTGTTGACAACATATTATGCAATTTTTGACAATGCAAAGTGCAGTAAAACATCTTGCATAAATAAGAAATAGTTATGAGAGATATTCATAATCATATAATGCAACATTTTTTGACACTGCCATGTGACGTGAAGCTTGAGTACACAGTTGCTAGGTAAGTAATATGGTTGCAAGGTAATTATTATGCAAAACAAATCTGGAACTTATCTAGCTTTGTCAGTTGCCATGACCACTGAAAGGCTTGACTATCAAACTCACCAAAATGGATAGATGGTCAGATGTACTTCTAGAAATAGTAGTAAGGTTGATGCATACACACTGTTTACTAAGATGTACAATTAAAATAGGGAAAACCTGAAACAAAACCAGGTCTTGCTTGACAACAATCTTACTAACATTGCTACATTTTATTATCTGGCTCAACAAAAATCTTACCAACAAACAGAGATACTTACGGTGTTGTCCAGCAAGATGATAAAATCTCAGACCACTATAGAGAAGTGGTCTGGGATAAAATGTAGCAGTGTTAGTAAGATTTTTATGGAGCCAGTTTTGTTTCAGGTCTTATGATTTTCATTGTAGTTATAAATGACTTCTGTGATAGATAAATATCGCACATGCCATAATAAAAGAGTCTTTGTTTGAATCATGTCTGTCTTTACAGATATGACAAGCTAATGCAATTATGGCTTCTTTGTTTATGAACATGAAGACACAAAAGTTGTCTACAGTGAAAACACCACACTTAGCTTGCCGTTGCTGTAAGTATTAGCATAAATGTAACATCAGTTATTGACACAACTGTGGTTTCTTTGTCCATGGAGACATACAAGTTGCCTACATCTACAGTGAAAGACCCACACTTAGCTGGCTGTTGCTGTACGTATTAACATAAATGTAACTGATTGACACGACTGTGGTTTCTTTTGTCCATGGAGACATACAAGTTGCCTACATCTACAGTGAAAGCACCATACTTAGTTTGCCTATATATGGTGAAGCATTATAACACTAGCTAGTTATACCCTATGGGAATGTAGAACAGTACAAAGCCATAGTATCAACTTTAATACATTCTTGTTGTATTGACCCTTATCTAGTATAGTGGAACCCTTGTGTCTGTATATCATATTATTAATGCCTGTGTGCGATATTAATGCAACATTTCAGTATACTTGTAGTGCATTATTTGATGTACTGAAATTAACACACTTTGGTATACATGTACTTGCAGTGTATTATGTCAAACTTTTAAACTTGAAGAAAAACACAACATGCCTGTACAAAGTATGAGATACTTGTAACTGATATTGAACTGCACTTGACCTGCATCATAGCATGTTTAGTATGTGCTCAATTTTCAAATTAAACTTGAACATGGCTTTCAATTTCTTTTTTTGTATTGGGTATGAATCAACCAACAAATTTTTCTTTTTGACAACTAACCTAAAAGCATGTTGGAACAACCTTTCTCATTGGTTAAATGATGACCTCAATGTGAATAGAATGTGCTTATTGGCTGAGCATAAACCAATCAGTGTTCAGTATTCTCCTTGTCTCAACCTAATAAAAACATTTGCTACTTTCTTAGCTTAGCAAGATGGAAGCAAATTTCACCCTTATTTAAACAGAAAATACTTTTAAATATGAGCTACAATAACTTTTGTAAGGTGGGCTGTCTATGAATCACAACTTTTCTCACTGAACTGTTACACTTTGATGAATTTCCAATCAAACAACTCATTGAACCATGCACCCTGACAGCTGCTGTAATTACTAATGCAAACTTTGTAGCAAACAAAAGATTTTTGAGGCTGTATGTTGGGGGCGCCCTTCCAGATAGATGTATATGTACTGCTGTCAGATTTGAGTTTTATGAAAGTATAAAATGTATATAAACATGTGATTTGTATATGAAGTTCCCAGGTAATCTGTATACATGTCCCTGAATACATGTATAGCATTCTGATGAATACTCTTCATATGTTAAATAACAGTTCAATGACAAATATGTGAATAGGACTTGTACATTCAAAATTCCAGGTTTTCACAACTTTAGGATGTTAGTTTCTGAAGCTAACTAAATGAACACTAGAACCCTGGCTTGTAATACTGCAAAACTATACTTACAGTACATGTGTAAAGTTGGATCATACTGGGAGACAGATTCAAAGAGAGTTTCCAAACATCAATGTATATCTGAATGTGATGCTGTGGATGATTGACTAACTCTGCTAATTTCTGATTCAGCATCATATTAGGATTTGCATTAAAGTGGATGTTATTCTGATTCTGAATCCAATGACAATTTACAGTAATGTTTGGCCTTTAATCCTTGTGTATATTTCTAAGCCTTCCTAGCTGCCATTGAAAGAGAGACATTCCTTGCCCTCTCATGCTTACCTATATTTGAAATAATTGTCACAATTTACATTAAAAAAAAATAAATTATTGTACCATCAGATGTTCAGTAATCATTCATGACCATTGAAACAAATTACAGATAAATTAATAAATAAATAGAACAATAATTACAATGAACAAATTTACATGGTAATGTCAGAAACAAACTACAAGTCTAGTAACCGAGATAGTTGGCTGTAGGCATGCCATTGGTAGTTGGGATTTTCACATCATTTTGTGCACAGATTAAGTTTTAGTGGTATCATTTTCATGACATCACATCATGTAGCGTACAAAAACTGTACTATTGTTGACAATTGTTCTATTAAATTTTGTCATATTTGGTGAAAATCAAACGTGCATTGAATCTTTTCAGATCATCTACCTAAACCTGAAACCCAATCTGTGCAACAATTTCAAATTGACAGTCCCACACTGATTCTATCCATAAATCATTGGTAAGAGGGTCTGCCACAAAGCAATACGTAATGCTGGTTTCATTTGACAATTCAATCACATACTTTCCACAGTATGGGCAGCAAAAAAAAATTAAAAAAAAGAAAGATTCAAAGATCAATCATAAATGAAGCAGAAAGTTGGAAGATAATCTTCTTAGAGAAAGGGATGCTGACATGTTATGGGATAGGGAGGCTTACAAGATATGAAAAGAGAGATAGGGAGGCTGACAAGATATGAACAGAGAGATAGGGAGGCTTACAAGATATGAAAAGAGAGATAGGGAGGCTTACAAGATATGAAAAGAGAGATAGGGAGGCTGACAAGATATGAAAAGAGAGATAGGGAGGCTTACAAGATATGAAAAGAGAGATAGGGAGGCTTACAAGATATGAAAAGAGAGATAGGGAGGCTTACAAGATATGAAAAGAGAGATAGGGAGGCTTACAAGATATGAAAAGAGAGATAGGGAGGCTGACAAGATATGAAAAGAGAGATAGGGAGGCTTACAAGATAAGAAAAGAGAGATAGGGAGGCTTACAAGATAAGAAAAGAGAGATAGGGACTCTTGGAAGTTGGGCATCAAGAAGATGATGCATTTCCATGGTAACATTTTCTGCCCATTCTGTGGTTAATTCAGTACAATAATCCATATCATGGTATCTATATTGTATTTGACTACACTAAGGCTGAAAATATCAGCTTACCTTATATTATGTCAGTAAAATTAGACTCAGAAGATTTTTAATATTATACAAATATTCTAGAGAAATGATGTGTTTATAGTTGTATGCTGACAGTTATGTGTGACTCATATTGTAGTATATAAAATTGATGAAATAACTGTCACCCAAGACATCTATGTACATAACTAGCAATGTTACAGCCACTACTAGGTGGTTTTCACTCTCTTACTCTCAATAATGTCTTGACTTTATTTACATATCAAACCACTTTTAGCTGGCCTGCAAAAAAGTCAAAATTAAAGTCTGCTGTGTTATCTTAAAACAACTTTTGCAGCGCTGCAATAGGTCAAATTTACAGTTAACTACGCAATCTTTATTAAACTGATTTTAGTAGGCCTGCCAACAGATCAAGATTAAAACTTATAGCTATGTCATCTTCTAGTTTTCAAAAATCTTTTTAAAAGGATTTTCTTGCTTGAAAAGAGATAGATTAATTCCTAATGGCATTTTCCCAGTAAAATGATACCAGTTTGACATGCCCTAACCTCTAGGTTTAAGAATTTGCTGTATCAAAACTTTAACAATGAGTCAAAACTTAAAAAGACTTTACTGCAACTAAAGATACTGTAATCTATTTATCACAAACTCAGTTGTATGGACATAAAAAATAGTGTTTCATAGAACCATAATTTATAAATGGAGATCTAGATTTGGGAGACCTGAGGGGTGGGGGTGGGGTGTTGAGGGTGGGGTGTTGTGCAGATGTCCATTGTAACAGGATGTTCTACAGTTTGTTACAAAGAGATTACAGACTGCATATAATGGATTTATAAAAAGTTCCAGTGATGTTGATGTTGTGATGGAAATACAAGTGCCAGTGACTACAGTAAGAACATTCTGAAGTATCGCGGTTGGTCAGATGCAAGATAAGCTAGCGCCCTCTATGTTCTTCTATAAACATTACTTTGTTTTCTTTGGCAAAAAATTAGATGACAATGCTTGTTCTCTAATATATTGTTCAGTAATACAACAACAATATTACAACCTTGTCATATGTTCACCACCACATAAGTAAGTCAGGAATCAATATAAAACAGTTATTTTTAGGACACTGAGACAGCTGTAGTATTAAAACGTACAATTTTTTTCATACGTAATTCTATATACTTTTTGCCAAACACTTCAAATATGCAATACTGAGTTACTGTAAATATTAGTCACCAAAACTCTTGGACATGTGTCACTGCCAAGGAAAAATGCTTTTGGTAAGGGTACCAAACTTCAAGTCCTCCCTAGTGGGTCTGTATTCCTTATTTTGCCCATAGACCCTCCGTCGACATAGTCTATATTGGTGGAGGGTCTATGGTTTGCCCTATTTTGTTTGTAATAAATATGGTGGCTACATGAACATAGTATATTCATCATAGTGGACAAGGAAGAATAAGAGTGGGGTTTTTGAAATGTACATAATATCAAAATGTTCATATTACAGAAGTTACAGTTTAATATAGACTGTGATCACATGTGGTGTAATACTGGACATAACCTAGTCACTGTACTTTATCAGGTGGTAGGTGGTATTGTCAAGGCACTTGTATAACCAAAACATAAGCATTAAACTATCTACTATATTTACACAACAATGCACGAGTGTCTACATCTTATTTTACAGCTGCAGATAGTATGACAGAATACATATGAAGTAGGAAAACGTTGAGTATCAAAATGTTCCGTAACTTTTTATCCAAACTGTGAAAGGTAAAAGAGATAGAATCCAGCTTGTGTGCAATAACTAGAATGGCTTATCAAATCGGATGAAACAAATTTAAAAGTTTTTTATTCACTTTTTTGTTTCTTTCGTTTCAGACTTTTTGTAAAGTAAGACAGTGGATAATGTCTACTGGTAGACCATGGAAAAATATGTGTCTTTAATCTAGATATCTAGAATCCATGGCCATATTAGTTCTTTTTATTCGCTTTTAAACAAACTGCCACAAACTCATGTTACACTTTCAAAAATAAATATCTACATATCTCAGAAAAATTGTAAGTGACAGAAAAGTAGCACTGTGTTCGAACTGGAAAGACATTAATATTGTGCTGAGCAGTCATTTGCTTAGCATGGTTAAGAGACAAGTAAAAATAGTCCTTCAAGAAATGTTGAAATTTGAAAAGTATGATGTAATAAAAGATAACATAAGATGTATAACTGACTAGATAAATGTATAGGCTTTGAGAGTGTGCTGAGTACAGGACTTCACTAGATTCAACTGCTTGCCTTCATAATACTGTGTCAAACATAGCCATTGACTTTGTAATGTTTTCATCCTGAAAGAAAAACAAAAATATATCGTTCATTTATGATTCATATGTATCTAATCAGGTTATGTGTATACATTATTCTATGTGTGTGTGTGTGCATGTGTGTGTGTGTGTGTGTGTGTGCATGCGTGTATATGTATGTATGTATGGGTGCATATGTGTGTGTATGTATGTATGTATGTATGTATGTATGTATGTATGTATGTATGTATGTATGTATGTATGTATGCATACATGCATATGACCGTACATTCATATTTATGGAAAGAGAGTGCTTTTCCATTCATTTATCCATCATAGCAGTCAATCTTTCTCCATGTATTTCATATAATCAGTCTACCTATCTACTTTACATTTTCATTTTAGGAATTACATAAGACTGTACAGCAGTCTAGTGGTAACTTAAGAAGTGTTGGAACAAACTAAATCTTAAAGCATCTTAATTTGTATAAAATTCAATTCACATAACCTCATTAAACAAGACTCTATAAATCGATAATTCTTTGACTTTGTGTATTAACACCTCAATACACATGGAATGGTTTACTGATTTATGAAACCATAGTCAGTGACTCAGTAGGGAATGACTTGATGAGTAAACCAACATCACTTGTTTACAAAAAAGCCTCCTATCAATGAAATAATGATAATAGTACCATTGGGGAATTGCTCATAAAAACCCACAATTAGTTGACAACACAGAGCTGTATAGTGGATATGTCAAGGTACCCTTAGATCAATGAGGTACATGTGTTTTATCGACTTTCTCTTGTCTGATGGACATCTTTATTAGCAAGAGACATGACACTCCCTTGAAGCGCAATTGGGCTAAATATTCATAGGATGTACTTTGAAGTTTGACATACATGTTCTCAATTGCAACATTGCACGGTGACTTAAATTTTTACATCTATACGGTACATTCAACTACAACACATTACATGGTGACTTAGATTTTTACAACTCTTTGGCACATTTTACATCTATATGGTACATGTTTTCAACTACAACATATTACATGATGACTTAGATTTTTACATCTCTTTGGCACATTTTACATCTATATGGGACATGTTTTCAACTACAACGTATTACATGATGACTTAGATTTTTACATCTCTTTGGCACATTTTACATCTATATGGGACATGTTTTCAACTACAACGTATTACATGGTGACTTAGATTTTTACATCTATACATTGTTCTCCACTACAACATATTATATGAATATTTGTGTTTGTTTTACATCTCATCTGTTTCCAAATCACGTTGGACATCCTTCTTAGTATACTGTCCAGGGTAACCCATGATGTTACACAGATGATAGATTATTCACAATGATAATTTCAAGCAGCTGATAGATGAGTAAACACTGTCTGGTGTCTGAAGATGACCTATCTGTCTTTTATTTAAACTGTATGATAGTCATCTAGACCACAAACCATTTGTGACTGTCTGTGGTTTTCACAGTCACATCTCCACATATGTCTATCGATAGACAAAATCTATCATGTTTTTTATCACAACCAAGTTGATATGCATCACTAAGTCTTACAAGACAAATTGAAACTGATAACAGTTCTGTATTGCCAACCTACAAGGAACTTGGGAATAGCTTTATACAAATATTGATGGTATTTGGGTTTCAATATTATGATTTATTGGAGGTTTTGTATTGTGTGCAAAATGTAGCGACTTGTTCTTGAATAAATAGGTCATGGTTACTTTAGTTTTCCTTGGGGTTAAATTATTACAGAAATATTTTATGGAATGCACAATTAATAATAATTTCAAATTACACTGATTTTCCCACATGGCATATTGCATGTAATACAGTGATGATTTATAGCCCTTTGCTTTATTTAGGTAGGCATCATCTGAACAAAGGGTATTGGGGTAGGCATCATTTAAATCATAACTGTATTGGGGAAAGTTCTTATTGGGGTACACAGTATCTGAATACGGGGTATTGGGTTGTACATGGAATACTATAACATGATACAATAAAGCAAGATGTCATGGTGGTGGTGGGGGTGGGGGGTGGGGGGTGGGGGATGGGGGTGGGGTGGGTTAAATGTATATCATTGTGATTTGGGATCTGTACAATAAAGGGCAAGAATTAACATATTGCAATACTATGTTTCTCATGTTACCAGGCTAAGAACCACAATGAGTTACAGCAACTCAATGTCTAACTTTTTTCATTCATACTCCTTTGTTAAACACTGATTTACAATAAGTACTTTTGAAGAGGCTGAGTTAGAAAAGGGTAGAAATAACAAAGTCCTTGTTAATGGATCTTGTGACCTAACTTGAGCTCACATTTACTGAGGTACAAAAAGAGACTTAAATCGAGATGATGATTTATTGTATTAAGTACAATTGGTGCAGTAAGGTTAAGAGACTAAAATCACACGTGTCACTATCAAGTAATTGGAGCTTTTCAAGAGATTTGTCATCATCATCATGATGTTGTTTTGGGTATTTAAGACATTCCTTTACTAGCTAGGATATAGTTTTTACTTACCCCATTGCATTACTATAATATAGTTTTTACTTACCCCATTGCATTACTATAATATAGTTTTTACTTACCCCATTCCATTACTATAATATAGTTTTTACTTACCCTTTTACATGAATCCATGAATTCATCAATTGTAATAACTCCATCTCTGTTCAAATCCATTTTCTGAAAGACCAAAATAAATAAAAATATTAAACTTTTTATTTTTGCAAAGACAAATTTAAGATTTAACATATGGGTAATGTCTTTTGTAAGGAACTGGCGAATGTTTAGTGAATATATCTTTAGTCATTTGATGAAAAAAACCCATCCCAGTTGCAGCTAGTGCATGATAGTATTTATTTATTTATTTATTTATTTATTAACAGCAATGCATCCATAAAATGGTTTTTCATGCAATTGGAAAAAGTTGATTTATCATATTTGATATCTGAATTCAATATCTTGGTTTCATTAATCCTTAGAGTAGTCTAGACATTGTCATTATACAATTTCTTGACACTTAAAAGATTTCATTATTATTTGTGTCATTTACAAAGCATTACATTTCTATAAATATTATGTATCGAGGTCCAAATGATGGTACCATTTGATAGAAATGTAATGATATAGGCATGATAACTTGTAAGTGTGTCTCGGCTATTGATATATGATCACAACAATCTCAGACTAGCTAAGAATAGACACTAATCTGTCTGTCATTTTATTTTGACTGACTGAGTTTCTCTTTCTCTCAATACTTGTTATCCTCCTTCTCCTCCTCAATTCCTCAATCCTCTCTCTCCCTAAACTACCCCTCTTTCTCCTCCTGCACCCCTTTCTGTGTCTGTCTGTCTGTCTGTCTGTCTGTCTGTCTGTCTGTCTGTCTGTCTGTCTGTCTCTGTCTGTCTGTCTGTCTGTCTCTCTCTCTGTCTCTCTCTCTCTGTCTCTCTCTCTCTCTCTCTCTCTCTCTCTCTCTCTCTCTCTCTCTCTCTCTCTCTCTCTCTCTCTCTCTCTCTCTCTCTCTCTCTCTCTCTCTCTCTCTCTCTCTCTCTCTCTCTCTCTCTCTCTCTCTGTATCTTACATATGGTTATCTTCTAATATTTCTCCTGTAAAGTACATCAAGATGTACATGAATGTCATCCATATGTCTCATCATCTCATAAATACATTTATATCAGTCATACACAAAATAAAAAAATCACTGTATGGTGCATTTGGATGTTTGGATTAAGTAATATATTTGTATATGTTGCATATTCAATGGAATCTGTAGCATATTGACAATTCAAGCGTCTCTATAAAGTAAATGATAATTTTGATCTAATAACCCTTTATACATAGTGT
Organism: Glandiceps talaboti; assembly: GCF_964340395.1. Classification (NCBI taxonomy): domain Eukaryota; kingdom Metazoa; phylum Hemichordata; class Enteropneusta; family Spengelidae; genus Glandiceps; species Glandiceps talaboti. Next base: position 22,401,436 of record NC_135563.1, on the reverse strand, counting down.
CTAGGGTTTGATAGTGTGCAAACACGTTTGAAAATTTACTCATCAAAACATTTAGAGGCCATGACATGCAGTTTAAATGTCAAGTGTCACCCAGGATAATTTTCTTTACTTTCAAAGAGGCTGTTCTAATATTTAGAACGGTGTCAAAAGTATTCTGCAGACTAGAAATTAGATATTCGTAAAAAAATGATCAGTGAAATGAAAGACATTCAGTTCAATATTCAATTCAGTTATTACTTCTTTATGGTTCAGCGACTGAATGCATTTTGAATTTTGGACAAATGTCTGACACCAGATTCAGTTAAGGAAATTTGTGATACAGTTTTTTCCAAAGAATACAACATTTATTCATGTCACATCTTTTCAGAGAATTGGTTGATGTAACCAGACATGATTAAGTCATCTACCAGACAAGTTCTTGATGAGAACACTATTTATTTCAATCTTTAGACAACAACTTGACGATGACATTTATTTAGTAAAATGACGCATATATTTCTGAAAAGGATCAATGTGCATACTATCATAAACTGGCTGTGAGTCAATGAAAATTTGAAGTAAATAGAGAATAATTTAGCAGACTCATTTCCAGCATTATCAGACTCATTTCCAGCATTATCAGACTCATTTACAGCATTATCAGACTCATTTACAGCATTATCAGACTCATTTACAGCATTATCAGACTCATTTCCAGCATTATCAGACTCATTTACAGCATTATCAGACTCATTTACAGCATTATCAGACTCATTTCCAGCATTATCAGACTCATTTACAGCATTATCAGACTCATTTACAGCATTATCAGACTCATTTACAGCATTATCAGACTCATTTACAGCATTATCAGACTCATTTACAGCATTATCAGACTCATTTACAGCACTATCAGACTCATTTACATAAAATGCATCTTACAACAAAATATGTATCATACCATTTGGGTTTAGTGTAGGATTATTTTCAATTGCAAATGTTATTAAATTACATCAGTATTTGCAGGAGACACAAATCAATCTTCATCTTTGGATTATCACATTTTATCATTTTTACTAGTGCATAATATTTTAGTTGTGTATTTTGATGACTTTCATTGTATTTGATGTAAATGAAAAGTATAAATCATTTGGATTTGACATATAATTGCTATTTATAGTTGTAAATTTGCAGTATAAAATTAAACGTATAATTCATTTTTGTATTCTTTTTGTGTGATCTGTTGGCAACTGGTACTAAGTCAATAACAATTGATATAATGAGGGGCAGTATGGCATATGTGCTTGAGTACACATAGATCAAAATAATTTCTGCCTAGAGTACACATAGGTCAAAAACTTGATATTTGGGTGACAGTCAGACAGGCTTCTGAAATCATCCACTGGTTATAACAAAACACAATGGTCTAATAGTCATAAAGTTGAAATACTGTAGATCATTTCAAAAAAAAAAGAAAAAGAAAATGTATGAGCAAACACACTGTCATCATACTTCTATCAATGTATATGCTTTAAATTCAGAAATGACAACCAAAGTCAGACGGATACTTTCAACCATTTGCATGGATTTTAACAATAAATAATTTTAATTTTATAATTTTTCATGGATTTTAACAATAAATAATTTTTAGCCAAAATATGCACTTGTGACAGCACCAATTATCATTAGTGATGTATTTCTGCCTTATTCGGCCATAAAAGGTGTTATTTATTTAATTTTTTTTGTTGTTGTTGATTTCAAGAAATATACCATTTGTCGGGTAATGGGAAGAGGCTAATATGGCCATCATCCTAATATAAAGGTAACATTCAGTTCAAGAGAAGATAGGCTGTCAAGGTAGGTGGCAGATATGTAAACAAAAGAGGAATTTTCTGCTTGTATAAATACAAATATCTTATTATCTAAGGTCCACACTATTATTTTTCTTCCTGATAGAAAATTATCTGCAACATCAGTAATGTCATCTGTTTCCATGGTAACCAGATGATGATGATGGACTCATATTACTATATGACTGGCATACCCCAGAGGAAGATATGATATCATATTGCCAAGTAGCATCATACTGGATACAGTAATGACTGAGATAAAGGTCAAGTGCTTGATTTTCTTGTCTCCACATGCATGTCTTGGTTCTGTCTCAGTGATTGATAAGTTAACTATTTGTATAGGGATGATGCTATCACAACCTGTTTTTTTTATTTTTTTTTATTTCTGACAAAACAGAACTGAAAATTTACTGCAAAGTCACAACTGTGGAATATAATTTAACAAGTCTACAAGTGTGATGACTTATTAAAATATAGTCGTTTTCTTTAATTTCATTTCTTCTTTAAAGTCCCCAGCACGTATTGTGAAAAACAAATGTTGCCTGTTAGTCAGTACAGAGAGTGGACTTGTATAGTCACTGGGATCAACAGCAATCAACTGTCCTAAAATTGTGCTTTCTGTACAAAACATGACATTTTGCAGACTCATTAACACCATACATGAATTCTCATCGATTAACCCCTTCAATACTGAAAACATTCCCGCCAAAATTGTTTGGATAAAATTCTTGTTTTATGTAAGTTTTTGGCATACTATATATCAACTTCATTTTAGACTGGAATTAAAGAAATGATACTTCCTAATACAGTAATATTATTGTAATTACGAAAATATTCATATAAATTGGGTCCCCATATTATTTAAAACTCGTCTCTAGTCATGAAAGGGTTAATGGGCTATTTTCCAATCCCAGGTCAGTGTCTTGACATTTCCAAGATATATCTAGCCAACATTTTCATGTATACAGCCCCCAAAACATAATTATTTTCAAAAAAAGGTGACAGATTTCTTTCCTTTATTTATCAATACCATTCTCCAACATTAGGAGACAAAAAATCTATAATACCCTCTAAAACGACAGTTTCATAGGTGTTCTATGAGAATCTATGAGTGCGTTACATGGTCAAAGTCATTTAGCATAATTAGCATCATTTTAATCTGACCCCTGTTTATATGCAGAGTGGGTCTCTAATGTCAAAAATAAATACAGTCTTGTTTTAAAGTCTAGTGACACAGATTTTCAAAATAATAATGATTGATAACAAAACAAATCTGTGTTTCAAATTCAATGGTGCAAAGTTCTCTTATATATGGCATCAGTTATAGATCACTTACTTGGAATATTTTATCAGCATGTTCTTTGGGTGTGAGTTCTTCATACGTAGGTTCTGAATATCGACCCATCATATCATATATTGCTTGTATTATACCTAACATTTCCTGAGTGTATGAAAAAAAGTAAGAATCCATGAGAGAAAATACTGAAAGGGATGAAGCTAATGTTAGAATGATTGTCCTGTCCAAACGTTGGCTAAGTTACACCCTTTCAGACACAAACCAGATATTAAAGAGACTATATGGAAAATCCTACCAGCTTTGCTGTTAATCTCAGGAAATTGAAGTGAGAACCTCATTTCCCTTAGTCTCCTTAACACTACAAGTCTAATAGTGGTTATGTGATAATCTGAAGATACTTTTCTTGTTTGACGTCATCACATATGTTAAAGTATATCTTTTGAAGAACATGGCTTGTATTTCAATACGTCATGAAAAATACACAATGTATTAAGTGTGACGCAAACTTAAGAAAATAAATATTTCTTATTTTTGAACAGGTTTGATCGATTATTAGCGATACTTCAACATATTGGTATACAGTCCATCTTCACTTCTGATGAATGTAGCTTAAACTTTGTATGGCCATGATATGCAAATTACAGTAGGTTGTTTGGATTTTGGTGCCGTTCATAAAGGCCAACCCTAAAGTCTACTACTTAGAGTTTAGTTATGCCACGCCACATGGGAATTCAAGAATCATCTTCTTTTTGGAATCTTGAGTTCCAGGCAAATAATAAATATTTATTCACCATTATGATGAAAAGAAACACAAAAATAATAGATACATTACTATACACACATGGCAAAAGAGATTAAGAAATATCAGATGAGATGAATTTTTCCAGTGTCGAAGTGCTTAGTACTGTAACATTTTTAGCATCTCTTTGGTTGTGAGATATTTTCTGAGGAGGAATGCATGAATGCCTAGAGTAATTATTGTGTACAGGTGATAACTTGCATTGGTGTGTATGCATACTACTGGCCTTAATAGCATGGCTCCGCTTGTAATATTGAAAACATTAATGCATATACAGATGAGCAAACCATTCAGTTTTTGCTACTCTAAGACTCTCCCTAACAGTTCTTTACCTCCCTCTATAGTTCTAGCCTACCTGTGAAGTTACTGAATTATTTCCCAACTTGGTGACTCAACCCAACCAGATTTTACTACCTCCAAGACATTCTTTATAACGACAGTGTCTTACCTCCCTCGTTATACAGCCATCTTTGTTGACATCATAAAGGTTAAAGGCCCATTGCAGCTTCTCATTTATTGTGCCTCTTGATAAAATAGATAAACCCAGGACAAATTCCTGCAAGAAATTCAACAACACAATTCTATTTATAAAGAAATATCACAATAAAACATAGGACATACTATTATTCTGATAAAGGTATCCATACTTTATTCTATGGTTCTCATCACACTTTAAGAATGATGGTCCAGATCAGTCAATTAAAATTAAAAAAATAAACAGCAAGGTAAGTGTATTGAGTACATGTTGTTTCATTTCATAATCATGCTTTAACATTCTGAATGACTTAGAAATGATAAGTCAGAAGGAAACTTTGAATCATTTATTTTATCAAAGTCACAAATTTCAGCAATAAACGGTAATTCTTGACCAGATATGTGCTAGATTGCTGCTATTGATATTTCACAATAATTTACGTGACATGATGTTTTTCTAATCTTGAGTTAGAAGATGTCGATTTCTTATAAATTTTGCCAAATTGAAGAAATGTCTTGAGTCGGTCGGATCATGAGAAGATGGAATAAATTAAGGCCACCCTAAAACAAACAGAATAAAAAAAATACTGAAATATCACAATCAAAATATTTAAACCTGGGACAAATTTATGAGAAGAAATAGAACAGAGAATTCCATTTCAATACAGATATAAAAATGTCATTACTAAATAAGAAGTTTTGATAACAAACAGACAGAATTCCAACTTTTAATATAAACATAGAAATATAATGAAAACAGACTTTGCATAATATAATTGCTTTTAATAGGAAAGGTAACACAAAATCATAACTTTGAAAAAATATAAATCTGACAGTTTCTTTCAAGAAAACACAGTTTGGTCTATTAGTGACAATATTTATGAATATCAAATGAATATTCTTGGAGTCTGGGTTCATAGATACAAATAGCCTGCAAGATTCAGGTGTTGTTGCTACTTTAATTATCATGCTCACTCAACCATAGTGAGTTGTTACATAAGTAGACCAAAGACTGGACCTTTCAGACTTCAAGAAAGAAACAGTTTGCCAGAAATGTGCTGACAATGTGAGGTGACATTTTCATTTGTATCACATAATATAATTTATTCCAAATAATCATATAAAAGTGTGAAAAGTCACAATAAAATCATCACCAAACACAAAAAAAAATGAGAAACATTAAAAAAACCCAAAGACTTTAATAATAAATACTAAAGGAAATTAATCCTGTCTCTTGATTAAGATTAATAGACCTGGGTTGAAAATCCTGTGAGAATACACTGTGAAATATCAATATCCTCTGCTGAATGCAATTACAATCATATTAATTATTACTAAGGGTGATTAATTTCCATCAATAGCTGACAAAACCATTAACAGTTGAAATATAATCATGGCCGGAAGTGCCTGATTTCAGAACATCAATAGATCGCAGAAACCAATTATTCATTATGGATGTTATCACTATAGATGACTGCTTTCATAGTTACATGTATACAAACACTAGCTAGTGGAGTTCAATATCCTCTGGCAGCAATTCAATCAAACCAGTACTGTAGTAATGCCTATTTGGGTAACCCTACTTTTTTCTGTTTCTCATTACTTTTTCATGGCAACTATGGGTAAATCAGTCGATTTAAAAAAAATAGTAAAAATTAAAAAATCATCTCCTTCATGTTTCTCTGCATCTCATTTTCCCCTCTCTATCTTCTCTTTATTAGATTCTTGGTAACAAGCCATTTCCCAGCTTCTCTACACAATTGTCATTTTCAGTTCAAAATAATTTTTATTTGCGCCCGCCCTTAATATTTTGTGGAACAGCACCCTCTCTGGCAAGAATAAGCAAGTGTCTGGACTGTTGATGTCATCTACAGTCATGGTAGCGATATCGATATGACTTGTTCACGAACAGAGTATTTTTTCATGACATTTGTTATTAAAGTAGGGGAGCTGAAAATTTGGATCGTTCAGGTAATGAGAAACGGAAAAATAAATAGGGTCACCCATAGAAGTTATAATAGCTAAATATAGTCCCTAAATATCAGTAAAATCATCGAAGTGAATATTCTTAACAAGGTGGGTATTGGGTAACAGTGTGTATCATGACATGATGGCCACTTGAGAATAGAACAAAATATACAGTTTCAACAAGAAGAAACAGCTGTACTCAGAACTCCTTCATGCTTCTCATTTTCTTGCAGATTCTTAATTATGATCATTAAGCATATTTTTAAAATAATAATTAATTTATAAATACTCTCAAAATATTACTAGTGAATAAATATTACTATTATTCATTTGGCTTTGTGAAATATGATTACATGTAACTTAGGAGGGTCTTTTTTGCAGTGTGACTGAAGGATTCCCTCACACCAACTTTAATAATATCATATGAGGTGTAGCATGCAAGAACTAATATATGAGGTTTTTGTGAGGTGTGAAAGAAGAGGTCTCAATCGTCATAGCAATTTGATGAGTTGTATATTGAGCAAACACTGCATCATGTCAGTCTTGTGTGTTTAAGTTATTTTTCCTGGAACTCACTTGCAAGTCATACCCTCCTCCCTGAAATCTCAGTGATTACACCCCCCCCCCCCCCACTTTCTATTTATGTTTGTTGAAACTATAACAAGCAGAACAGTAAAAAACATTTAATTACAAATAAAGTCATTTCAATGAATGAGTAGTTGGCTCATTTGACTCTACTGCACTTTCAGTTCAAACCTACTGCCATGTCAGGGCTGATTTGGTTTGAATAAATTAACCAGGTCTGTACATAAAAATGGTGTTGATCAAACTTTGACAAACAATCAACACAGGTTTTCCAAGATACTTTATTTACCTCTTGTTTTAACATTAGAGTCTAGTAAAGAGCACATTGTGCAGTGCATGTCACCATTTTTGGAATTTAGAAATTTGATTTGGATTAAGGTAATTTAAATGACTTAATTGACGATGAAAACAATAAAATTCCAGTTTAATTCAGTTGAATGAACACACTACAAATAAAGATACATAGTTCTTACCTCAAAACTTATTGTACCATTGCTGTCTGTATCAAATGTATTGAACACATAGTGTGCATACTGACTTGATTCTGTAAGGGAACAAACACATAATGATATAATATTTAATATGTACAATCTTTATATGAAAGTCATAATGATGTACATACACCATGTTGATCTGTTTGTGGCAGTGGTACATACACACTGCCAATCTGTTTGTAGCAGTGGTAAATACACACTGACAATCTGTTTGTGGCAGTGGTACATACACCATGTCAATCTGTTTGTAGCAGTGGTAAATACACACTGACAATCTGTTTGTGGCAGTGGTACATACACCATGTGGATCTGTTTGTGGCAGTGGTACATACACCATGTCGATCTGTTTGTGGCAGTGGTACATACACCATGTCGATCTGTTTGTGGCAGTGGTACATACACCATGTGGATCTGTTTGTGGCAGTGGTAAATACACCATGTCGATCTGTTTGTGGCAGTGGTACATACACACTGCCAATCTGTTTGTGGCAGTGGTACATACACCATGTCGATCTGTTTGTGGCAGTGGTACATACACCATGTGGATCTGTTTGTGGCAGTGGTACATACACCATGTGGATCTGTTTGTGGCAGTGGTAAATACACCATGTCGATCTGTTTGTGGCAGTGGTACATACACCATGTCGATCTGTTTGTGGCAGTGGTACATACACCATGTGGATCTGTTTGTGGCAGTGGTACATACACCATGTCGATCTGTTTGTGGCAGTCGTACATACACCATGTCGATCTGTTTGTGGCAGTGGTAAATACACCATGTCGATCTGTTTGTGGCAGTGGTACATACACCATGTCGATCTGTTTGTGGCAGTGGTAAATACACCATGTCGATCTGTTTGTGGCAGTGGTACATACACACTGCCAATCTGTTTGTAGCAGTGGTAAATACACACTGACAATCTGTTTGTGGCAGTGGTAAATACACCATGTCGATCTGTTTGTGGCAGTGGTACATACACACTGCCAATCTGTTTGTAGCAGTGGTAAATACACACTGACAATCTGTTTGTGGCAGTGGTACATACACCATGTCGATCTGTTTGTGGCAGTGGTACATACACACTGCCAATCTGTTTGTGGCAGTGGTACATACACCATGTCAATCTGTTTGTGGCAGTGGTACATACACCATGTTGATCTGTTTGTGGCAGTGGTACATACACCATGTCGATCTGTTTGTGGCAGTGGTAAATACACCATGTCGATCTGTTTGTGGCAGTGGTAAATACACCATGTGGATCTGTTTGTGGCAGTGGTAAATACACCATGTCGATCTGTTTGTGGCAGTGGTAAATACACCATGTGGATCTGTTTGTGGCAGTGGTAAATACACCATGTCGATCTGTTTGTGGGAGTGGTACATACACACTGTCAATCTGTTTGTGGGAGTGGTAAATACACACTGTCAATCTGTTTGTGGGAGTGGTACATACACCATGTCGATCTGTTTGTGGGAGTGGTAAATACACCATGTCGATCTGTTTGTGGGAGTGGTAAATACACCATGTCGATCTGTTTGTGGGAGTGGTAAATACACACTGTCAATCTGTTTGTGGGAGTGGTAAATACACACTGTCAATCTGTTTGTGGGAGTGGTACATACACAAGGTCAATCTGTTTTTGGCAGTGGTAAATACACACTGTCAATCTGTTTGTGGGAGTGGTACATACACACTGTCAATCTGTTTGTGGCAGTGGTAAATACACCATGTCGATCTGTTTGTGGGAGTGGTAAATACACCATGTCGATCTGTTTGTGGGAGTGGTAAATACACACTGTCAATCTGTTTGTGGGAGTGGTACATACACACGGTCTGTGACAGTGAAAACAAAGTGCATGGTTTGTATGAATGATTAATATATAGAATTATAGAACAATACACTACCTGTAGTGTACTTTGTGTGTTGTGATATATGATGTTTATACATGTCTAAGTATACACAATATAATCTTGCCATAATTTCACAAAGGAACATTAATGGTACTTGAAATGCAGGTGAAGCTATATGTAGCTCATGGGCAATATGCAAGAATTTAGTACCATCTAAAAATTGAAATTGCAAATTTCGCAAGAATCTCTCATATTTTGCACAATCTCACCAGGTGCAAACCCTAACTATAATGATCATTCATACATATTCCCTGCCATATAGAACATTCACTCGACATAAAACTATTATAGCTAAATATAATAAAGCATAATCATTCTAATTTGATTTTTAGATTTTTATGTGTCATTGCTTGTACTAATCAAACTGTAGAATATTACCATCCCTTTTTTCCTTAGATTAAAATTGTGTGGGTATAATTATATTATTCCTAATATTTGTCTTCACTCAGTTGGAAAATACTAAGCAACATTGTCAGGTACTGTTTTGTCCCAACTCATCTTTGACTCGTAGTGGCAAGGCTCCTTATGTTACTCATAGTTTCCTTGGCTGAACAAAGAAAAATAATTGGAATATAAACATCATTGTATGTGATGTATTTTTTAGTTTTTTTTTACATCTCAAAATGAAATACTTGTAACTGTCCATTGTATAGATAGCACAGTACAATTGTACATATTTACAGGAGACAGGTATTTCCATGTCAACAATTGACCTACAGGGAAAATTTGAATGATCAAAGAATCAGACTATAACACATCAGCTAGACCCAGGTTGTATACTTGACACCAAATATTACAACCAAATTACCAAAGGGAATAGAAGCTCTTTTGAAGGAAGTTAAGTTGGTTTCCATGGTAGCCAAACGACGTCATCATTACAATGGTTTTGACAGTTTAATACTTTGTTACCATGACAATCTGTAGATGAGCAGTAAATCATTCGCAATACTTTTTCTAAAGGTTACATTTGTAAAAAAAACTAGTAACAGATGGAAGAAATATAACATAATGTATTGTACATTGTGGTGTCCTTAAAACGCAAATGCTGACTGAAAAGGATACAAATGGACATGCTTATAGTTCCTGCAGACAGCTGGTAAAATTTCCTTTACACCAATATAGATACTAGACAAATAAAAATGTCCCTGCTGGAATCATTCAGTTCACATCTGGGTTTTATTTAATGGTTATTTGTCATATTCTGGTTTATATACACTACTTATAAATAGCCAATAAGAAAATACATTGTAACATCCAAACATATGTGTTCACTTTTGGCACAAACTTAAAAAGTTTCCTTTTCAGAAATGATGATGTGAATAAAAATGCCCCAAGGAAAGTAATCAGAGAATTTTGGTTTTATAATTATGGTTATTTTTCTTATGGTCTGGTAAAGATGTCTGCGTTGTTAACATTTTTGAATTACTTATTCTACTGGTCGGATTTAATGACCAAATGAATGATATAGGTGTGGTATATTGATTGTCTACATAATACACATTGATAGCAAAATGACAGATACCTGGCCAGGTAGTAGAGAACATGTGACGAAGTTGATGGTACCTGGGTGAGTGAATAGTCTACATGGTTGTGTAATCAGATAGAGAATTACCTAAATGGCCGTTTACAAGGACTGATGACTTTTACTCAACACAGTTTCAAGTCAGCCTCATACCTAATGATGCATATCAACCATAGCTTGAATTCTGAGTAGCATTGGTTATAACAACCAATACATACAATATCATAGTATATATTATGGTATATATTATGGTATATATTATGGTATATTTTATGGTATATATTATGGTATATATTATGGTATATATTATGGTATATACATGTATTATGGTACAAATTATGGTATATATTATGGTATATATTATGGTATATATTATGGTATATATCATAGTATATATTATGGTATATATTATGGTATATATCATAGTATTTATTATGGTATATATTATGGTATATATTATGGTATATATCATGTATATATTATGGTATATATCATAGTATATATTATGGTATATATTATGGTATATATTATGGTATATATCATGTATTATGGTATATATTATGGTATATATTATGGTATCATAGTATATATTATGGTATATACATGTATTATGGTATATATTATGGTATATATTATGGTATCATAGTATATATTATGGTATATACATGTATTATGGTATATATTATGGTATATATTATGGTATATACTATATAACAGAACCCAATGATGCATGAGTACAAGTGTGGTGTACTTGATATTTGCACGAGTGCATGCAGTGTTTTCTGCGACAGTAATTGTACGTCATGAGAATAGTGAGTGAGAGTGCAGCAGAAAACACTGCAAGCATGAGTGCAAATACCCCTGAGCTCTCACACTGACACTCACATGGCATGAAGTTCTGTTAATTGTTCATCCAAAACAACAAATTTCCATCGCAAAATGACACTGTGTGATCACACGCTTTCATGTAGAACGAACGATCATGTGCTCATTTGCATAACATTTGTATGCAGGTATACAATAATGTTTACAGTTAGTGTAAATAGCACTAGTATGCACACACCGGTCCAAGTAATCTCTGGTACATACTGTAATAATACCACTAGTATGCACACACCGGTACATGTAATCTCTGGTACATATGTAATAATAATAATTATTATTATAATTAAAAACTTTATTACAGTTGTGTAGTCATGAGAACAACAAAAACATATCACAAAACAACTTAAGATATCACACATCTAAATACAAACAGATAAATATTATAGTGGGTAATCTAAAAAAAAAAAAAAAAAATGATTGTAAAACCCTTAGCCAATGGGCCTGAAACCCCACAAACCAAACATTACATATATAATATGACAATATTTGGATGGACTGTGTGTCATTGGTAATTGTACATATGTATGACATTAGACAGTGTGTTGTAATATGATGACTGTGGCTATATATTTATTGGACTTATAAAATAAGCCCTTTTTAGCATATTGTACATTTTAACATCTGATATTGTCATGATTGTCTTCATTTAACAAACATTAATTTTGATATCCCTGTACAACTACAACTACAAGTACAAGTGACTGACTTAAGGGGTCTAATTACTGCAGGTGGTGGGAAATACAAGTGACATAAGGGGTCTTGAGAAAATGGTGGGGAAAAACAAGTAAACTAAGGAGTCAACCACACTACATTTTGTCTGTATGAAATGTTAGGAAATTTGAAGAAAGTATTCAGGAACTGTAACTTTTAATCATGTAGATATATATAAAATACAATATTGATGTCATAGATTACTGAAAGATTTCCATTAAAAGTTAGTATAAATGAAAGTTTTAATAAAAATACTACATTCAAGGCAGACTACATTCAAGGCAGACTACTGTATCTGAACAGTAATTTCTTATGATTGTTTATTAATGTCATTTTCCAACCTAAATTAATTACTCAATATGAACACTTTCTGTATGTATTTTCCAACCTAAATTAATTACTTAATATGAACACTTTCTGTATGTATTTTCCAACCTAAATTAATTACTCAATATGAATACTTTCTGTATGTATTTTCCAACTTAAACTCAAAATGAACACTTTCTGTATGTATTTTCCAACCTAAATTAATTACTCAAAATGAACACTTTCTGTATGTATTTTCCAACCTAAATTAATTACTTAATATGAACACTTTCTGTATGTATTTTCCAACCTAAATTAATTACTTAATATGAACACTTTCTGTATGTATTTTCCAACTTAAACTCAAAATGAACACTTTCTGTAAGTATTTTCCAACCTAAATTAATTACTCAAAATGAACACTTTCTGTACGTATTTTCCAACCTAAATTCAATATGAACACTTCCTGTATTTTTTTTTCTTAAATCAATACAAATATAATCCAAGCAAAATGGGTTGTTTTTGTAAATTCTTTGAAATGATACAGCACCTGTGACATGCTAATAAAAATTACTTGTGAATCTGACCCTTTCTTAGCTACATCAACAGTCTCAGGAAACAGTGCAAATTTCCAACACTTCACGTAATACTTTCGGCTCTTTAACTCTCCCTCTATCAAACGTGCCGCTACTGTATCAGCTGGAATTATGCATGCACAGTATTAGAGTAATTGTTTTCTAGGACACCACCAATAATGGAGCTTAAATGGAATTTGTTAGTTTGCGGCTAGAAATTGAATTTCTGACACATCACTGGCGTTGTCATGGTAACATCAATATTACTATGACTACCATATGAATATTCAAGTTCAGGTGCATTAGTACATCTTGATTGCAATGAAATGTGGTTTCTGTAATAAACACCATATTTGACAAACCAGTTTGGTGTTTTGATTTTTAATACATCATATCAGACATTTTTGTAAATGTACAAGTTTTTAATACATCACGTGTGCAAAGAATATGATTTTAATTCATGTCTTAAATATCTATGAACTGATCAAGTACGATAATGAATTACATATAAATGTAATCACAGTTTTTCCTTATTTAGTTTTAATAGCTACTGATAAAAAAAAATTTGTTGGTTAGAGTCATTTATACTCTATATACTAGATTGGTGACCTGGACCATCAGGCAATGGAACACTGCAAAGATTTTCACTTAGTTCACTAATTTAAAGGGTTTTTTTTCACCTAGTATTTGTTCTTGAGATCTTTTTTCACATATTATACATATCTTGTTTCATATGACGTACAACTATTCACCTGTTGAACCAAATTGTACACAGAGTAAATACTATAATATTTTCTTGATTGAAACTGTTCTTTGATATTAATTGAGGCAGTAAATACTACTCTGGCAATCAAGGTCTCGATTTACTAAAATTATAGACACAAATTAAAACTATAGTTGTGACATATATAAAAAATAATCCTGGTACTGAATATAGCCATTGGTTTAACTGTACTCACATAAGGGTAGGAAGCATCTCTCATCTCCATGGCCTTCTAAGTAAACAAATATTTTGGGGACTTCCAATGTTTACATGATCTTGATCACAGGGTGATTCAAGTTAGATTTACACAACAGAGGAACCATAATCATCCACTTTTGTACTCTACCACATCGAACAACTGCAGTACATCCAGTTTAAATTGTGTCCATCTTTGATATTAAAACTTAACCTTGATTGCCAGAGTAGTAACCAAAATGTAACTGAGATCTCTAAAGTATTTTCCTAGCATTAAAGAATATCACTATAATGTACGTGACAATTGTGCTCTCAGTCATTTTGAAATCCCACAAGTATAGCAATGCTCTTAAAATTGTTTCAACCAAATTCACACAACATGAAAGTATGAAAGCAATGTTCACGGAAGCTTTTGACTAGAATCTCAAGCCAACAACAATGTTAATAATAAGAGCCTGCTACATTGTATCGATATAATTGGAATATGTAGGTAGAAGTAAATGATTGGTAACTTGAGTAAAGGTATGTATCAGATTCATAAATTCACAAAGCCTTCCTGTTCTTTACTATATCCTTCCAGCACTGACATTTGACCCCCCTTACAAAGGCTACTGCTGTGAAATATATGTGAGTCAGTTGTAACCTACTTAGTTGAAACCTGCATGGAGAGTGCACGGTGTAATGTATCTTTTATAACCACTAATAAAAGATGTCTGTAGAATACAACTTTTCTTGATTACTTTGATTGCAACTCAAGACTAGTACCAACTAATGCTAAACTTTAAGGTTGTTGTATGGGCTAGGACGACAGTAGTCTGTATTCAGACGCAGATTATATCCTGTCGTATTCCTAAAAAATGTTCTGAAATATGTTTTATTTAAATACTAGTTCTGTGCAAATACATAACCTACAACATACAATCTAATAGTCAGCATGTACAATGCACATACAGAACACACGCGCTACTCACTAAGGCTTCGAACACATAAAAATATAATCTAGTATCTGTACTATCTCCTCAAATGCCCCCCAGGTTAACCAGGCATCTGAGTTTAAGACATTTCAATAAATGAGGGCGCTCATGAATATTCATAGAAATGAAAGTCCAGTGGATTAGAACTGTCATCTTGACTTCATGGAACGTCCAATGCATACCATGTTATGTTTAATTTTGTTAATTTCAACGACAATAGTATTAAAGATAAATTACAAAAAAAGTCAAGACAACTGTCGACAGTCTAGGACGACAGTTAATTTTTTTAGTTTACCAATAAATAAAACTCTGTAAATCTATCTTTAATAAATGTATTGGGATGAACATTTAAAGTAAGATCTAGCCAGGGGCAAACAGGAAATGTACAAGTAAAACAACTATTTATAAGAATGACTGAATATTTACAATTGACATTTGCTGGTGAGATGTCTGCATTGTATGATGATTTATGTCCAGGTCTAAAATACAATTGACTGAACCAATACCCTGGATGTTTTTGCAGTAACGTTAAAGTGGGCCCATGCGCAGTCTTAATCTGTTCTGTTTACAATAAACACAAAACAAATAAATACAGAAGGATGTCAACAACAAAGAAATATATTTCTCAATATCAACACTCCCAAACATGATTGACAATTAACTATAATGAAATACTGATATTAATGTATCCATTCAATGAAAACTATATATGGCAGAGTTAATTTTCCTTCCTTTGGTTTCATATCAACCCCACATCCCCTGGGACATCTCTGGACCACCTGTGGTCAGCTTTACTATTACATGTTACTCAATTTTGGGATATCCCTGGACCACCTGTGGTCATCTTACTATTACATGTTACTCAATTTTGGGATATCCCTGGACCACCTGTGGTTAGCTTACAATGTTATTCAACTTGTTCAAAAACATCTATCAAACCTATCTGTATTATAAAGAAAACACACACTTGCAAAGAAATTCTGATGTTTATTAAAATTTGAACCTAATATTAAAGAAACTATTATTGATAACATTGACTAATATTACTGATGAAGTCAGTGGGTAGTATATTGAAAGATTTATATGTTCAGACAAAATATACATCGCCTAAATTTCATGAACAAAATGCTATTTCATTTTTATTAATATTATCTATTATCAGCTCTACATATTAGAAATATGAACTTTACTGATATTCAAAATACAACAATTTGTCATCCATTTATGACCTTGACCTTCTTTGTTAACAAATGTACCTTATTGTGTATATTTTTAGGACATGTCACCATTATATCAACATACAGTAAATAATTGAAACTAAGCAGTGATGCCAGCTGTTACATTGGCCATTGTTATACTGCATCATAGGTAGCATCTATGACACCATTCTTAAACTAGGTGTTTAAACAAGAATTATAAACTATAAATTACTGCCCCAATATGAGTGTTTTTGTTTGCCAGAAGATCAGATTGTAATCTGCTGGACACAAGGAGAGACGTTCCAATCTAAAATAATGGCAAGATTGCATTGTGTTTATTTGGCATGTTATACAGTTGATTTTAGGATAGGATATTTTCATCATCATCATCATCATCATCATCATCATCATCATCATCATCATCATCATCATCATCATCATCCTCATCATCAGCACCACCACCATCACCCCCACCCACCCACCCACCATCACCATCACCACCACCACCACCACCACCACATCATCATCATCATCATCATCATCATCATCATCATCATCATCATCATCATCATCATCATCATCATCATCATCATCATCATCATCATCATCAACATCATCATCATCATCATCATCATCATCATCATCATCATCATCATCATCATCATCATATTTACTTGGTAGTATTGTGTATGTGTGAGTAAAGTACTATGCAATATATTTTGTAGTACAATATCACTTACCTCCCTGAGGAAAAAATTGAGAATAAATTTCTTTAAAAGTTTCTTCATTTACTATTCCTGTTGGGCATTCCTACAGAAAGATAACATAGAAGATAATCACAAATTAATAACGTATCAAAAAGAAACTGTCAGTAAAAGCTTCTGGTCAGTTGAGAATTACCTTTATGTAAAAATATTACCACCCACAGCCAGCTGTTACTTAATTTAGAAATTAAGCATGGAAAATCAAACTATTCAGAAACTAAAACCTTCTTTGTGAAAAAACTGTACAGTTGTGAAACCTACTCAGCACCAGTTTACAAGCATTCTATGTATCCATTATAATTCATTGAAATGGTTTTGATGGTACAACTTTTTGATCTAACATACATCACAGAGACACTTCACAATTCCTTGCACTTCACATTTTAATGTCAACACTTAATTATCTGAGCTATACAAATTATTCTATGGTTAATATTTGTTGATTGTACAATTCAAAAGAAAGTTTCTGATGTCAAAGTGCTGGTTTAAATTTACCAGCTATATGAACAATTCTGTTATTTGGAGCAACAATTCATGATAAAACTACAGTGTATTTTAGAATGTTGTTCATGTTTTTACCCACCTCACAGAGCATTTGTTTAATCCAACATAAACTGACTTATCTCAACAACAAAGTATTTTTCAATTAACACAGTTCAAAGACTTTTGCATAATTCTAACAATAAACATTCAACTTTTTCTTAGTATCTACAGTACGGCATTCAACAAACTTGTTTTAGTATAAAGTGGAATAACTTCAAGATATTTTAATTTCACATGAAACAAAAGTAATCTTAGTTACAAAAGTAACCTAGAAGTTACAGACTATACTACTTTTAACATGTACACTTGTAGCTATATGGTGTATATTATAGAACTATATAAAGATTTGTACAATGTACTTTTCACAATTTGTACAGAGTGTGTCCCTTAATTACATATACATGTATGCATTCAGAGAGGACGAGTGATCATTGGAACTATGTAATTCTAGGCAGGACTAGGAAATAACAATTTTGTATTCATAAGACTGAGTCTAATGGCAATGGTTTAATAGTTGATTTACGAGAAGCAATTAATATGATTTATACAAATACAATCATTTAGTTTTTAGAATGCTGATCTATGGATGAAAGATATGTTGATGCTATTGTCATTAATTGGACATTTTATTTACTACATAATTCATTTATCATCAACCGTTTGAGGACTTCTGTATGAGTGACTGCTGCTTTCATGGAAAGATTCCAATATTGGCATTATAATAACTCCTATCTTCAGGCACAGAAAAATCCATTTCACCCATTACCACCACATTAATAAAGTATGGGGGGGGGGGAGTGGTGTATATGTGCGTGTGTGGGGGTGGGGGGTGGGGGTGGTGGTGGTTGAGTGTGTCTTTTAGGAAGGCTTGTTCCAACTTGCTACATAAATATAATGTAGCAAATATTTCATGTGTTACTTATTATGCAACATTTTCCATGTTTTGAATTAATGTGCATCATCATCATCATCATCATCATCATCATCATCATCATAATCATCTGTACTTAGTATTCATGATTGATGGTATTGATGAAATACTAAAACTTTATCTGGTTATTACATATAATTCCAGTTGTGTCATAATTATACGATTTTGTCTACACTTTTTAAAACTTCCAGACACAATTTGTCTGCAATTCAGAGCTAATTTTTTATACTGTAATTTATATGTCCGATGAAATATAATCATGAGTCAGTATGTGATAACATGACTTGCATGTAGTAATTGGTTGGCACAATGTAGGTAAAATCAGATTTCAGTTTACACAAGGTTCACCACTACCCCCACATAAAGGGTCAATTTGATAAAATGTATGTCTATTAGAACACACATGGTTCTCCACCACTACCCCCACATAAAGGGTCAATTTGATAAAATGTATGTCTATTAGAACACACACATGGTTCTCCACCACTACCCCCACATAAAGGGTCAATTTGATAAAATGTATGTCCATTAGAACACACATGGTTCTCCACCACTACCCCCACATAAAGCGTCAATTTGATAAAATGTATGTCTATTAGAACACACATGGTTCTCCACCACTACCCCCACATAAAGGGTCAATTTGATAAAATGTATGTCCATTAGAACACACATGGTTCTCCACCACTACCCCCACATAAAGGGTCAATTTGATAAAATATATGTCTATTAGAACACACATGGTTCTCCACCACTACCCCCACATAAAGGGTCAATTTGATAAAATATATGTCTATTAGAACACACATGGTTCTCCACCACTACCCCCACATAAAGGGTCAATTTGATAAAATGTATGTCTATTAGAACACACACATGGTTCTCCACCACTACCCCCACATAAAGGGTCAATTTGATAAAATGTATGTCTATTAGAACATACATGGTTCTCCACCACTACCCCCACATAAAGGGTCAATTTGATAAAATGTATGTCCATTAGAACACACATGGTTCTCCACCACTACCCCCACATAAAGGGTCAATTTGATAAAATATATGTCTATTAGAACACACATGGTTCTCCACCACTACCCCCACATAAAGGGTCAATTTGATAAAATGTATGTCTATTAGAACACACACATGGTTCTTCACCACTACCCCCACATAAAGGGTCAATTTGATAAAATGTATGTCCATTAGAACACACATGGTTCTCCACCACTACCCCCACATAAAGGGTCAATTTGATAAAATGTATGTCCATTAGAACACACATGGTTCTCCACCACTACCCCCACATAAAGGGTCAATTTGATAAAATGTATGTCTATTAGAACATACATGGTTCTCCACCACTACCCCCACATAAAGGGTCAATTTGATAAAATGTATGTCCATTAGAACACACATGGTTCTCCACCACTACCCCCACATAAAGGGTCAATTTGATAAAATATATGTCTATTAGAACACACATGGTTCTCCACCACTACCCCCACATAAAGGGTCAATTTGATAAAATGTATGTCCATTAGAACACACATGGTTCTCCACCACTACCCCCACATAAAGGGTCAATTTGATAAAATGTATGTCTATTAGAACACACATGGTTCTCCACCACTACCCCCAAAAATATATGTCTCATATAAATAAGAACAGGTTTTCTTTTCTCAGACATTTAAGTGTTATTATTTGAAATCCCTCAATTATGTACGAATTCGATAAATGTTTGTCTTAACCATGTTTTCTCTTTCTCTTAAGGGTGTTATTGTTTGGAATATAACTTCAATATATTTCCCTCTCTGTTTGTTTCTCTGATGCTCTTGGTACAAAAGATGTCTAGAAAACGACTTATTTTCAAGCAGATAATATTCCCACTTTCCGTTATTTGGGCTTCTAAATCCTAAGCACAATTACAGTCTTCCTTGGCTTTTATTAAGAAATTTCCACAACTTCCCTGTTATTTGATATGTTTACACTACCAATCATCCTTGGGCTAGGCATTATCATTGCAAATTAACTTTTAATTTCCTTAGTAGGAATCAAATGGGTCTAAACCAATAAAGTGAGATGAATCGATATTAAGTGGTAACACAATAAAATAAAATGCACATTCTATATTCTGCCTGATTTTGATTCACGTAAGTTACATTGTGTTAACGAAACCAAATCCGAATGAATGAACTTTTAAAAGACTGATGCTGAATGAATAAGCAGTTTCTCAACCAAATACTCTGAAGAATACTTTTGCAGTCATTACCTTTCAATAAAATAGTTCAATAAAGAAATCCGCAATCAGTAATTGAATGAAATTAAATTGAATTCCCAGGTTGCCATTTTGTTCCAATTTAATTACTGTCTCGCATCCTTGATGTGTACTCAAATCAGCAAATCATTTGTAACAGCATTGTTGTACAAACACAGATACAATTTGTGACCAAAATAAACATTGGTATACATAAAATTCATATAGTATGGCTATGAAGCCATGTGTTGACATGAGTCAAAAACATCACTTAAACCCAAGCTTAAGACCTAATGGTCATCTAAATATTAAGTACAGAGAACAAAGTTTAACACATTGTATAATTGTATTCAAAGTCAGTTAGTGCCACGAGGTAAAGATAGAATAAAATAGCTTTCAAATTGTTTTCATTATAATATAAATAAAAATCTGTAAACCTGATGTTAGTCATTTCTGGACATAGAAAAATATGACATGTCACGAGACTGTTCACTTTAATAATTTGATTTACAAGCAAATATGCTACACATTTGGTAATGGCTCATTGTATTACACTCCTGCTGATGCTGACAAGAAGTCAAAATTTGTGATACTCTTCCAAAATATTTAGACTCTTTGCA
The DNA here is from genome assembly GCF_964340395.1 of Glandiceps talaboti. NCBI lineage: Eukaryota > Metazoa > Hemichordata > Enteropneusta > Spengelidae > Glandiceps > Glandiceps talaboti. The sequence continues at coordinate 22,379,835 of NC_135563.1, read as the reverse complement.
TATAGTAATGTTCATTCACTACTTAGTCTTGTAGATTATTCTTCACATGAAATATTTATAATCTGGACTACATTCTTTCCATAAAATGTAGTAGTAGATGAATATTGTCAGTAATAATTGCTAAAGTAAGAGTCATCACGACAGAAATTAGACTATTAATATAAACACTTTAAAAATGCTTTTACATGAATAAAAAGATTAAATTCTTACATCGAAGACAAAGTTGTACATTAAGTTGGGTCACACATGTTAAATGCGATTGAGAAAATACTTAACATTTAAACCATTTCCTTAGTAGCTACATAAAGTATGTTTATAATATTACATGTTGCCTGACTGTATTTTATGCTTTCAACAGCATGTTGTAAGCTATTAAAATTAATTTAATCAAGGAGGCACACAAAGCAGAAACAATTAACCTTAGACACCTGAAGGCTGTACATTTTCCACGAAATCATTAAATGAATGTGGGATAAGAGTTTTAAAAAAACTGATGGCCATTTTGTGGTTGACTGTATTTCAGTTTTGTGTCATATCAAATTTGGTTGGAATTCATTTCATATGCAAGTTTCAGCAATGTGAGATTTTTCCAGAAACAATCTCATTAAGGAATTGGTAGTGAATCAAATCAATACGGTGTATCACAAGGTGGTCAATTTTCTACCAGAGGTTCCTGCCCAAACCCTTCAAGTTTAAAAGGTTAAGTGTCAAAATTAGTCTAGAGGCTATCTGTGGCTTCAAATCCCTTCTCACATCTAGCTTGAAGAGATTCTGAGATGATATTTTAAATTTAAATGAAGCTATCCACACAGTCATTAACATCATGTCTTTGTTAATCAATCACAGAATTCTGTCCAATTATAAGTAAGTATTTATTGGAGGCAGTTCAGTATGCTACTATAATATACATTGTTTTATATCATTCTAACAGTTGAGAGTTTATTATTTGCATGAACAACTTTTAGTTCATGATTTCTCATTGAGTTTAAGATGAAGAGAGCTCTTGAGATTTGAAACCACAGATCGCATCTAGACTAGGCCAAAATTTAAACTTAACAGCATTGCAGTGTCCAAAACACTGTAATGAAACACACCCAGAGATAATGTCTACATACTGACTAAATTATGAGTGTCGGACTACACATGGAGTTAATGAAGTTTAATCATACCATTGTAACTTGATATCATTATTATTCATTTCGTATAGGAAACATCTGATCTGCAACCCAAGTCAAAATAGTTATTTTCAATCTACACAACCAAAATAACTCTTTGTTGTCGCTTTGTTTATAGTCCCCTGTCACTGCAAACTGTTGATGGCAGGATTATACCTAATAAATTGACGTCTTAATACCACTGTGTAATGAGGATGGAAACATTATTAAATTGAATGATGATGTTGTTATTACCTATATTGTAAGGCACTATATATGATTTAGTGTTTTTGTTAGGGTGGTAATTAAGTATGTGTAAAATCTATCAACACCATATTGTTGGTGCTTTTTCACTTGTCAATGGTAATTTGTGTCACAGAACAGTGACAAATAGTGATATATAATGCAATGTTGTTGTTAAGGGTAGTATAAATTACTTCCCTCACATATTTTACCAGGATCAGATGCCTCACTAAAATTTGGGTTTGGAAATTTTACCAGATTTCTCCTTTCAGTTACTAGGTTGTGTTGTCTGTAGGACTGACATGTCTGTCACAGTATACATGAATATGCACATAGTATATAGTTGGTTCTTCAGGTGCAGGTAATGTTGAACATACCAATAACAGTGAATGGCTTAGGTCAAAAAGGAAATAAAAGGTGCATTACCATGCACACATAAGGTAGTAAAAAACCCTTGACCAGCTCTTAATCAGATAAATCTTAATAAGTTTTGTTCTGCAAAGGAGGTAAAAATTCATTAACTGGCAACTTTTATGTTTTCTCTGTCTCACTTCTGATTTAATACCATGACAACATTTCATGACACAATCACATGAAATATGTAAAGTTTGGTTTATCAGGTTCCAATTACTGCTTTTATCAATTTTTTCTGAAATGAAATTTTCTAGTCCTACAAGGGTAACATTGCAATAAAACCCGCTGTGATTTTCTGATTACTTACATTTTATTTCAATACTGTAACTTCTCATGATTGAAATACGATATGGAAGCAAACTTTAACCATTCAAGTAAATTCGACATAACGAGTACTTTCCCTTTAAAAAGTTCTATTTTGTGTCTGTCTTTACTGATTGCAAAAAGATCAAGTCTGCTTAAAAGTGGTTTAGTTTTCAATCTAAAATCCAGGCTTACAGTTTTCAAATGTCAATCTAATTTGGTGACAATATATGGTAACTCAGTGCAAGCAGACTGACGTGTGACCAATATGAAATTGGTATGAATGTATGGAGTAATTACTGTGAATATTCCTTCTTATGCAATCAAATGACAGCTGTGCCCACGTACTTCCTGATTGAAACAATATACTTTTACACAATATGATTCAAAGAGTCTTTTGCGACAGAAATTTTACATAGACTGAATTTTCCGCTTATCTTTCAATTAATTCTTATAAAACTATTTGTTTCAATTCATGTTTACAGCACTTGAAGTAACAAATAATTGAGACCAGAATTTACAGTTACCAATACATTACTTATATCATAATAACTTATATAACTATAATGTACATTGTAATTACATAACCATTAATAAATAAATAAATAATTATATAACTTTGCTGATTTGAGATCTATGCTCTCTTACCAGGCTGTGGAAGCTGAGTCAGAATGTTTGGAAACCCTTTGAGTTGAGTTTTGAGGCCATCCAGTTTTTGTTTCTTTTATAACTGTGTACACACACACACACACACACACACACACACACACACACACACACACACACACACACACACACACACGTAACATATACATTGAAGTTCAGTTTATAAATAACATCATGAACCATGAATTTTTAACCAAATATTTCGAAGAGGCTGCAGACCTTATCGATGAAGGGGAACTCTGAGTCTCTTTGAAATATTTGGGTTGGAAATGACATGTATGGTTCACGATGATATCCATATATATATGCATATATATTGTACAAGTATACATGACATTTGTATAATTTAGGTTTAATATAATTAAAAATGCTGTACATTCCCATATAAAAAAATGTATTTTATACTGTGGTCATGCATTGGCATAGATTGTTGTAATATACCCATGAGTCTCCTGTGGCACTCTGCCTGTATATTTGTATGTAGGACACTTAGGGTCTACATAAACAACCATTACTCCTGGGCTAGTAGTAAAAAAACTTGTCTTGAAAGTCTAGCATATCCTGTGTCTTTTTATGACATTCTTAAATCATGTATTGACATTTACATTGCAATCGGTGTAGTGTAGCAAGCAGATTTTATGCAACCCTAACCAGCAATAGATCTTGATATCGAAGGAAAGCTATTAACAAATACACTATCTGGACATATGAAACCTACCTCAACATAATATTCATTTTAGCAATTACATGACCACAATATATTATGCAAGATATTGCACACCAGGGAGTCAGAACTATACAACAAACATGATAAAACCAGTCTGCTCCTTGCAATGAGTAATGTTTAATAAAACAGTTCTTTGCACATCTCCACAGGTTGTGAGAGTAGGGCTTCCAACAGACATATCTAGTCTATCTTTGATGTTTATTTTTAAAAGGGAGTGCATTTTTTTCTAAGGTATGAAAAAGTGGCAATTTATGATGACAACAGTACTCAATAAGGGTATAAATGTTCAACATCATCTCTTCACATGGCACTGTCCATGTAGAATGGTGAACTATATCCATGTAGTGTTTTTGTGTGCAATGGTAAATGTACATAATCCTTGACATTTCCTGGTCATAATTTTTCATGGTTCTGATCAAAATCTTTTTTTTTTGTTAAAGGTGAATTAAGAAAGATAAGTGAAATCTTTATTTTTTAGCAGTCAACACATCCTAAATCTCTTGGGGCTCTGCATGGAAGTCAATTAATGCTTGCCCCTAGGAAATGAGTAATTAGTGCTTAATTTAAGAGGGTTCCTGTCACATTATGCCAGTTTTATTAGATTTCTCACTGCTGTTATCAAGATATCAAAATTAGAAATTTAAAGGGGCACAACCAGAGTATATGTAGTTAGTTGTTGTTGTTATTGTTGGTGGTGGTTTTGTTTTTATTGAAGGGGTGTACATTTTGCTGTATATCACAAGGTATCTGTAGCATATGTCTTCGATACTGAAGCCTACTTAATAATCACTACTTGCTGTTGGCAGAACTTACGCACACATAAACTTAGAATTTAACAAGTTCACACACACATAGAGATTGATATAAATATATAAAACCTAGAAGAACTATATTTCATTGACATCAAAGAATGTAATTAAGTATTTTAATAATAATAATTGGAAAAATCATCAATGTACTTTAGTTGATTGCTTAATAATATCCCGTCACCTGCATGTCTGAATATGAATGATCAGTGCATATCAATCATCCTGTCAGAATTTTATAAAAAAATTATCAATAGTTGAGTTGATCATTTCCTTTTCCTTTTCTACAAGCTTACTATCAAGAAGCTGTTTGTAGTTTTGCTTTGTTTTGCTTTAAAAGAAAGGGGCACATGCTGAGATTTAAAGTATTTGGTATACTTTTTGCACATATTTAAGAGGTACTCACATTATTGTACCTACTGAACCATACTTATCCCATTTACAAATGACTGAACTCAAACCTGGTATTAAGATATGCAATGATCTGTAGTAATGTAATTTATCATGCATACCAAACAATGTTCAGGAAATCCTATGTAATCAACTGTTCTATTAAACTATGCCAGAAGACAATCATAATATTATAGAAGACTTGCACCAACAGTGGTTTTGTTTAATTAAGTATTTTCAGTTGAGTATTATATATGCTAACAAACTAAGTTTGTGCCACCTTAACGTATACTGACAATATTAGTTTCATTTTTAACAAGTCTTCAGTGTGGGAAGATGATACTCAACAACACTGATATATGCTATGCTGTACATGCAGTGAAATAATTCTACATACATGTCTAATCATAACAGAACAGTGGGGCAAAAACTTGACAGGCATGTATTCCACTTTTGGGAGCAACAACAACAAATATTGTTACAACAAATATGGCTGCCATATTTGCATAAAGGTTAAGGTCACAAAATCAAGTCTCATACATATGAACCATTGTCATTTATGCCAGGTTTGGCTGAAATTGAGTAACGAGTGTCTGAAATATGGCTATAACCCCTCCAGGCTGTGCCTGTTTGTGGCAAAAAATAAAATTTGCTGTCTTTCATTAGTAATATTAAATTTGCAAGCGCTACGTATCCTTGCATGAATAATGAAGATTCAATTTTGTTTGGAAGATATACAATTCTATTTAAATTAATTGCATTCCACAAAATTACTTAAAGTACCATCTCACCCACAAGTTACAGGAATATGTGACAAGTACATGTATATGAAGAATATGAAGCCAAAAATGGTCATAGTTGCTGTAGGTATACTTGTACATGTTCAGATAATCCATCGGGGTTGCTGTACTGGCAAAATAGGCTGTACTTTTATTGCTATGGGTTTGCCTCAAGTTGCTACGCATACTTTATATTCATTTTTGGCAAATCCCATGGGCATACAGTCATGGCTGTTTATACTTATATCAATTCACTTGACTAACTATAATTTCTGGGGTATCAATATTGGTATCGTTGTAGCCAAACAGCTATAACTATGACATTGTACCCCTTTGTACATCTGCTGATTCTTCCTTTAGATTTAAATCAGGTCATTGCCATGGTTACTGAACGATTTTCCTCTTTTGACATGGAAAGTTCCTGTTTCTTACTTTAAATAGAAATATTCCTAAGACAGTTACGATTCCAATTACACTTTTATATAAATAAAGAAATAAATAAACTATATGCAAAACAACTAAATGGTGAGACTTTCAAAAACAGCAGGAAATTGAGTTTTCAGTGTTCAAATTGTGGCAGGAAAATAGTTACATTGAATAGTTAAAATGATTGTTTCCTGCAAGCCAGACACAGAATACACTAAAGTAAAACATAACACATCACTGCCTTTGCCCAGTTCAGTCTATTATCCCGGTGAAATAAGCAGGTGCCTCTTCCAGTTCATTGGTGTTCACAGTCATTAAAATTGTGTACAAAGTTTCTACATCAGATGTAGTGTAATTAGGTCGACTTTGTGAGAAATGTTACATTCAGTGTGCTAAAGGAAGGAAGTAGTCAGTGCTATTATTATGTGTGGCAAATAGGTAACATCTACATTCAGTTTACTAGGCTTTAATATGCCTGCAGTTCCCGTTCACATTTATGATCAATTACAATGCATGATGGGAAACTGTATCTAGATTCCACCTTCCTCTCCCCTAAGATCCTAAAACCTTAGCAAGAAAGTAGTAATGTGATGACATAATGGACTGTTACCTGTTTGAAGCCCCTGTACATCAACTGTAATTCTTTCTTGGTAAAATTGGTGGTTCTAACCAACTCATCCAGTCCATCAGGTTTGTACCGTACCACCTGCATCTCCAAATCTTCTAAATCATGATCTGATGATAAAATAGAAAGAGAAGAGAGGTTTTAGTTTAACTACATATTAAAGTTGGTTTGTAATTAGCACTTGCTCTAGTAGATACATGCACAGTGGACTGCAGACAATTCTTTTTAATTTCCCCCACCATTTGAGAAGATTCAATAGGAGTTCTAATTTTTGACTGCATTCCAGACTTTTAAGGACACATGAAAGTGTGTATTTAACATTTAGCAAATGTGTATGAATAGGCTAAACCAGATGTCTTTATCAGACTGAGTCCATATACTCTATATAAGCAATTATTTGACTATTTGTCTTAACTGTTTTGTCAAAATTATGATCATGTTTGTAAAGATCGCATTTTTTAAACGTCAAACGTCCTCATGACATTTGCCTGTATTTGAATCATATGTGCAATACCTTCAATAGTTGATGGTAATATTATGATATATGCACAAGTTGTGCATTGTAAAGTATACAGCCATGTAATATATTGTCCAATTTTGACTTCTTTCAACAATTAGAAGCAAGTCTTCTAAATTATAAGACATAGTCCCCTGACACGTAATGTATTAAATGGGTACATGTCTAAAATATTTATATGTAATAATAACAGAACACCATTCTGTGTGAGTTCTTAGTGTGGGTACTCAGGGGTACTTGCGCTTGTGCTTGCAGTGTTTTCTACTGCACTGCATTCACTCACTACCGTATGTTTGTGAAAATGGCTGCAGAGAACACTGCAAGCACTTGTGCATGCCACAATTGTACTTGCACGTGATGGGGTTCTGTCATACATTTTTGCCCTTTTGTCAAATGTACAAGTGGAATACTCATCACAATTTAGCTCATTCCAAGATGAGTATATTAAAGACACAGATCTCCTTTCATTTCCTTAGCAGCAATCTGTACATACAAATATTTGTTGATTATTAAAAGCAAGTATAGAAACTTTTGAAAGTTTTCACAATAATGAGATGCTTGTCCCTTAATCTGACCATTTGTTGGTACTTGAAAGGGATATTAGATACATTTATTAGCAACCTATTCATACAGTATGACAGCTGTTTTAATGCAACATTTCAGAATAAGTGTTATACAATGACTTCATTACCTTCCTGAACCATATAATACATTCTGTATTTTCTAATTTAAAATCTGTCCTAAAAATCCTGATGCATATTCTGGCAATTGCAACAAAATTTCAAACTCAACATATTCAAAATGGAACGCACGTATTCAGCATGAACACTATATATGTAGATATATTTATACAATAAATGTAAAATTTTACTTTTTTTATCTGCAAATATAACCCATGCTTGACTCAATACTTCTCTATATTGGTGTCAATAATGCATTTTTTTGTATGGAAATTGACATTTTCAGGATCCAGTCCATCCTGTTATTTCAAAATGATTACAAGATTGTAAACCACAGGCCTATTTATACGGTAATGTCAGAAACGTTTCATTGCTTCAGCAGGAATATGTCCTCTGACTTGCCAGAATGCATCATACCTGATGATAATCTATCTAGTCTTAGTATACAAGAGGTTGTTCACACTGGAAATAGAGATAGTGTGCTACCATGTAGTATGTAACAACACTACGATATCAATTACGTATCTCTATTCTACTATGTAACCTATCAAACAGGATATACAGGCAAGCTATGAATAGCCCAAAACTCATTTTGAAATGTCTGTGTTTAGTATGAATGGATATACTATACTGTAAAGATACATGTAAGCTACTATTGATAACACGAGTCTTTCAATCGCACAGCATGTGGCATCATTTAACAGATGAAAACAGTTCCAATGATTGATATCACACAAAGAACCACACAATATTACTTGAATGTGTAAAAATAAAATCTAGATTTATGGGTATATTGCACATTAGGGTCAGAGCTACATATATTTCTACTTATTAAAAATCCTTGACTGTTTAGTTAATTGTATGCAATTGTTAGATGCATTAGATGGCTTTGACAAAATAGCAACTGTTGTAAAGGGCTACATTTCAATCCTGGGTCATCGGATTAGTGTTATCTTTATAATAAGGATAATATGAGACCATTCTTTAGTTCTGAGCCAACTTTTTCTATAGCTTTCCCAAAAAACTGTAGTTCACAACTACAGTTTAATCCTAATCCAAGGGATTACAGTTATAAATTTAATCTTTTGATGATATTTTACTAAAATAACTCTATGATATTTTTCAATATCTTCCTTTTTTTTTTTAATTTTAGAATAACTATACCATATGCCAGACCAATTTATTCTTTAATATCACTTCAACATATATGCTGTGCCTACCTTCACCACAAAAATAAAATGCCAAAAGAGAGGAATTCCATTCTAATAATAATTCATCTCACCTTAAATGTTAATAAGAGATTACCACATGTCACAAAGTGTGACATGACGTATCAATTACGAACATTATCACATTTTTAAGAACACAGACATCTGACAAACATTCTTGACAATGTAAATGGAATGCAGTTGGTGATGAAGAATGTCACTGCCATATTTGTTTTTTATTAAGAGAAAATTAAGCAGGATATTATAGCAAATATGTAATCCAATATTGTAATGTTTTTTTGAGTTGCGATTGCTTGAATATTTGACAATAAGCTTTAGATAACGTTATCAGTGAACAGAATGTAGACACTAATATAAGTATTGCATTTACTATTACATTATTAAGAAGGGGAGTGAATATCATAGCAGCCTATATACAGTACATTTCTTCTTGTTTAAAAATTAAAAAAAAAAAAGACATAATATTTGACATCATGAAATATACTTATCTACAATGAAGAGAGAACAGCAGTTGCCACCTTAGTCATTATATAACATGATTACTTAATACAACCAAGAAGATATGGCAAGTGTAATAACAGCTAGTATTTGCCATAGAATTTGTTTATAGGGCTCACAGACTGGGAACACCTTTTGTAGGTGCCAGTTGGAGACCAAGTGTGGATTTGGGAGAGTTATGAGGCTTGATTGATGTTTTGTTACCAATGTGACAAAAAATGATGTTTTTTGGAAGATGATATTCATTACAAGAATGCCTGGTGTCCTTGTTATTTTGTTTAGAGAAAACAATACAATAATATTTGCTATTTTTATTTGGTTGCCTGAATGTTTGATAATGCTCAGCTTTGTAGACTACATTGTAGGCTGAGTGTTGGAAGGACTGGAATGTAGACAGCAATAAGACAAATATCATAAACATCTCTTATATGTATCGTTAAGAAAGCCTTGTTGGAAAGATGACATTAACCAAATCATGCATGAATGCCATCTGTACATCAAACACCATGAAAGGTCATATTTGACTTTCTCACTTCATGTAACTTATATTCATATCCTTATCTGATATTGTTTTCTCACTGCATGTAGCCTATATTTATAACAGGATGAGATTTTCCTAAGCGAAAGGAAAGCGAAATTGTTCACTTAAATAGTTCCTTCACTTGAAATATACTGCACAGAGTGATAATTGATTAAGTGCACAAGGCAGGAAACATTGCATCTGAATACTAAATTATATGAAAATGTCTTTTTATCAAGTTCAAAGTGCATATTCATTGGCTCGATGAAAGATAACAAAATTGTAACTGTTTAGTGCAATTAAATTAAGTGCACTCTACTTAACAAATATGCAGTCAGTCATAGCAAGAATTATGCAATGGACAGAATGGAAAGACTGCAGATAATTTTCCAACTGTGCAAACTACTACTAATAGTTATTCCTTGCTAATACTTATAGACCTAAGATGTGAACAATGTTGCTAATAGATAAAACATACTAAGGGATCACTTTTAAGAATTAAGCAATGAATTATAACAATAAAACCATTAAAAGCAATATATGTATAGTAACTGTTTTTCAATTTCCTAGCTGCTTGTAGTAGCTCCAATTTAAGGTCATAGCGTACCTTTCACATCTTAACATGTGAACATTTTGCAGTGAATTATTATAATAAACACAACATTTAAAGTTATACGTGTGCCAAATATGAAGCAACATGATTTACAAAGTCTGCATTGAATTATAGCATACACAAGAATTTAAAAGTGTTATATGCATAATTTGATGTAATGATAACGATGACCGTACCACTTGCCATATTTGGGCAGAGTGTGCCGGGGTCACAGTGATACAGAAAATTACTGCCTGGGTTTGATGCGTGTGCTCTCCACTGAATTGCCCTGGAATCTATAATACTGGGTGTATGATAACAATCATTTGACTTTACTGGTCAACATCAATCCGCTCCACTACACATGATTATATAGGTGTCACATGTGTGTGAAAATAATAGTCAGCCATCTTGTTTAATATTTGTGACTAGGTAAACAAAATTACATTATTCTGAAAATCGCTGGCAATCATTCTAAGAGAATCATATGAATATGGATTGTTTTGTGAACGTAGATAAATTAACAGTTCAAAATGTTATTATATGTATACATGTAAATGATGTATCAGGAACTGTGAACAACTAAACACAGTAAATCAGTAATATTCTTGCAATGTTGACATATGTATAATCACTTTATCGGTATCTTACATATTTTGTTCATCGTAATTATATTTTTATAATTGAAAGAAAACAGGTTTATTTTCTACTGAAAGTAAAAGTTTCTAACTCATTTGAATTGCTTCATATATTTCCCATAAAAGTACAGCATTATTTATATTATGTTCTCTTTTACAGCTCTTTAAAACTAAAGAAGGAACATTAGGCCCAGGGTCATTTTCTTGATAAACTGTTCATTACAACACTGATTTATGTTATGAGATGGAATTCTCGTTCAGGTATCACACAAAATCTTGGATTGAGTTCCCATTGGGGAATCACACAACACATAATATATCCCCTATTTGAAGAAAGAGATGATGAATTTTAGAGGTGTGAACAGAAGTTGGATAGTTCGATACATATATTAAACTGACAAGTACGTCCGACCTGAATTTACAAATTGAACTTTTCGGACCTCTAGTTTGTTCAGCAAGACTCCAGCAAATTTGGATCATTCTGTCAGATCCAGTTTAGACATAGAAGAAAGACAAGTAATGTGCTCTAAATCAAAAGTGGAAGAAGAGAATTTATTTATGTAGACCATGTATAGAGGTTGATTGGTTGAATAAATCATAATATTGACACTGAGGCTGGCAGCATGAGCACTGATGACCAGCCATATTCAAGTACAAAAAGACAAAGCATTTGTAATTAACAAAATTGAACATGGAAAGCAATTTTATAAATTTACACTCTTGAAAAAAAGAGTAAAGTTATCAGAGGTTCTTAAAAACTGTTGGTTATCTGAAAATTTCTATGCTAATACTCAAAACATCAACTATAAATGATCACATAAATTCTGTTAGAAATGTCACCATATTTCATCAGCTTTTTGTGTTAATTTAAATTAAGGTAAGGCTTTAATTTGTATAAATATAACTACTATTATTCCTAAATAGTGAGGTAAAGTATTCAACATGCATTAAGCTAATTTAGCTAATTTCCCTGTTGGCTTGCCTCAACCACTAGTTCAGACAATGTTGTTGCAGTACTAGGCATACACGTTTAAATCCATAGAGATCAGAAATCAATAACAGTTCAGAATATGAATTTCAGAATATGAATTCAGAATATGAATTTCAATAAAGTTGATATTAGTTCAGCTGGAGAAATCACAGTCTAAAGCAGGGAATGTATATCAATGAGTGAGATTTAAATGTTTTTATCACATTAATCACATGACCATTTGTCATTTCGCACTGAAAACGTTGCAATACTTGTCATAAATTTTACATTATTACTCTTTTCAACATAGGTGGATAGAGTCAACATCTCAATATTTTATAATTTATAATTTTATCATCTTGTTATTTTATTGCAAAATGCTGCCAAGTCTGAAGTGAAAGTACACATCTGCAGACATCCTATGTAATTTGCATACTGTATGGAAGAGTAGGACACAGGAACCAAATGGTAATTTAAGTAAACAAAACATTTACAACCAATACAGTTCGGGATATTGCATTCAAGCATTGACAACACAGACAGTCTTGATAGTCAAAGAAAGAATACAACATAATTTATTTGTCTCCAACACTGTCTGTTTTGTGTACATGGTTTGATGAATCCCTAGTCATGGTCTGACTAAAATTTGTGAGTAATCATTAGAGGGAGACATGTTGAATGCTGAAATGCTGCCACAAGGATTTTGTGTTTTATAGTTTCTCAATCAATGATTACAACTAATTAGGTATAACTGTTTAAAATCACTCAAATGCACGGTATAAAGCTTGACTTACCAAAATATTTGAAGAAATGTTGGCAAATGTTACATAAACAGATAATGTTATTTTTAATCTTTCCTTTACACTCAGTCCTACTCAACAGATCATAAAAGAGCCAGTCTGTATTTACGTCAATTTAGATAACTTTGGCATTACTCCAGGACTTCCAAAAACTGATGTACAATTCACTGTAACAGCACTCCATGACTACTAGTTCTCTTGCTGGGATGCACAATAGCAAAATCAACATCTATTCCTGAATAGACTGTATACTCTTTTGTTGTCATGAACAAAATGTTGTACACACTGTACAGTATTTGTTAAACCGCCTGCTTATTGTCCAGTTGAGATGTTATGCCAGTTTCAATTAACAGATACTTACATTTTCAACCAACATGACAGAACATGCACAACCCACTTGAAACACAATGACGAAGTGTCAGTATACCGAAACGTGAATTTGACAAACCACCATCATATTGTACAGTGTCTACTAATAGTAGTTGTTAGATGGTGACACCCTTTTGTCAATAACTGCATTGTTTGCCTTGTTTGCTAGTAGCCACCATCACATTTAATCCTGATATTTGTGACATTATCAAACTGGGTGTATTATCCAATCCTAATAAGCCTTTTATTTTGCAAAGAAAATTTCTCACGCAATGTCGTTAAAAAAAATCATTTTGTTAAAATGAATTTATACTGTCCATCTTGATTGAACATTGTGAAAGTTTGCAGTTAACCCCTTGTTCTGTATTTCAAGTTGTCAATTCCGATTTTTTTCATTTTTTATTCTTACACTACAGTAACTGTGTAATTGTAAAAGTTGTTTTAAATCAAGACAGCACATAATCTTTCCAATAGTGTACATTAATATCAATTTTTGAGTTGGTGATAATTACATAAAAAATATTAACAGATATTTTACCTGGGTTCCCACCAAAATAATAGTAGTCAAAGAGGATTTTATCTGACATTAATAATTCCCTTCCTCTGTTAACAAAATTCTCAAACCTTAGCAAAAGGAGCATTTTAAATTAATAGTGGTCATTTTGTAACCTAATTAGTGAATTTCTATTTTGAACCACTACATTCTGTTTTCAGGGGTCCATAACTTTAAAAAGAAAAGTGTTTGGTGAAAATAAATTTATAATTTATCATGATAAAAATGTCAACAATAGCAAATGCATATATATGTCTTTTGTTTCTAACTTGGTAAGTAGTGCAACTTGACATGAACTCTTCTATACATAGACCAGCTCTCATCAAATAAATGGCAGACAGGATAACAAGTTAAAACCTTACAGTAAATAAGGAATGAATCGATGAATAACAATGTCTATAAATGTTTATCTGGGTCTGATTACAAGAGACTGCAGATCAACATTTCACTGTACACTGAACGTGTCAATCTAGCATCTTTTATTTGCCAATTGGCTGTCTGTCTGTTTTCAAACTGAACAGCACTATTGTTAACAGCCAACAGAATGTTGATGGTCATATGATGCAGTGGTTTCAAATTTTACTATCATACGAGTACTGTTTAACAGCCAATAAAATTATGCAATATGCTTCAAAGTTACAGCCAACAGAATGACTATGCTTTCAAAGTTGACTATCACGGTACTGTTAACAGCCAACAGAATGACTATGCTTTCAAAGTTGACTGTCATGGTACTGTTAACAGTCAACAGAATAACTATGCTTTCAAAGTTGACTATTATGGTACTGTTAACAGCCAATGGAATGATTATGCTTTCAAAGTGCTTTGAGGTTTAAGGGACATCAACTGAATTCACTTGTTTTGATTTTGTTTGTTGTTGTTGTTGTTGTTGTTGTTGTCGTTGTTGAGGGTGTGGCGAGTTAAATCCACCCAGGGTGCTAACCCGCGTCACTACGTTAATTATTGTTATACTAAAAGGTATGTGTTGTAGTCTACATACTGTAGCACACTTACTTGGACAATTAAAGTTACAGCAAAAAGTTTCAGATGTTTATTATTCCTGGGGCGCAATAATATACTAAATTAACACGCACCAACAGATTCATATGCAATTTTTATGCTATAATAACAGACTGCCGGCAATTCCTAATGCCATGACATGTTTGAGTCTGAGTGATTAACTTTTAATAATATTACATATTATTTATATACTACTGGCATGTGACTTGCATGTTTGATATGTATTACATATGTCTTACCATGCCTCACTGGTCAATTCTTATTTTAAAAAAACAGAACTTGTCAAACTCCAGTTGACTAACTTAATCTAACTTGCACTCGTGGTTTAAATTTACCTAGTGTAACCATGTGCACACAAATAGTCAAATTACGTGACTAGTTTTTTTACTGACTATCCTTAAAAACAGCTAGGTCTCAATAAAATATGTTATTGTAGGTGTGTGTGATTGAGTTCAGTGTCTGAAGTTTCCTAATGGATAGTACGAAACATCCCCAAAAAGTATAAAAATCACTCTGTCGACAAAAGTATCTTTTACAAATGTAAGAAGACTACAACAGAATAGCCAAATGGTGAAAATACTATCTATATATATTAAAGTTATTTTGCTATCTGTTAAACTCACCATACATATATATACATTTGTGGTATACTCATCTGCTAGATAGTCATGGACTTTAATTAGATATCATTTCTCAATAATTTACTTTGTTCAGCCAAGGAAAATATCAGTAACCTAAGGGGCCTGGTCACTACAAGTTGTAAAAGAGAAGTGACAATACCCTTACTTAGCTCATGAGTATTTTTCAGCTTAATGAAGAAAAATATAGGGAAATATCATAATTATACCTGTGAACTCATAATTTTGGAAAAATCATGACAATAATTGAGACTTTGAACTTTTTGACATTTTGAGGACTGCACAATGAATGTTGTAAATATGCATGGTCTTGATGTTGAATATACGTACGTACGTATCACATGACGTTGAACAACAAGGGTGTAAATATCTTTTTGTCCGAATGTGTTCAACTTGACTTGCACATGGTATAAGTGGTTCATAATCCTCATTGTCTAATCATGGTATAATACTACCAATAACTGTATCCTAAGAACAGAGAAAATTACTCTGGCTCAATCACACGAATGTTGGAATACTGTTCATATCACTATCAACGCAACATTAGAGATGATAAATTTTGACTTTATGAGCTCAGTATCTATTAAATAGTTGAGTGTTTCTTAAAGTGGCCATATGGATGAGGATTGGGTATTCATTTTATTAAAAAATATACATTTTTTTTGGCTTTTTGCAATGTATCAAGAGACAAACACAGACTTAGACAATGTTGTTTCACATTGATTTTTCAAGTAGAACACACGATAACATTGCTTTTTAAATTGTAATCCAAAGTAAATACCCAATTCTCATCCATATGGCCACTATTAAACTTAACTCATTTCATTTCATGCATTAAATAATTAGTAGCTAGGTACATCCTGGTCCCTTGATGCTATGATGGAATGTATAATAAAAAACTGAAATCACTTTTGTTATTTCCAAATGACAGATCAATCCAGTATGAGGACTCGCAAGGGAAATTCACACTAGTGTAGATGTAAAATATAATATTTCATGTTCATATCAAATTACTAGTTTGAAAGATAAATCGGATATTTGAAAACCAATACTGATTCATAACAATTGATGTCGTTGGGACTTGAATATATTTATTAGCTCTGTCAGTGACATCATTTTCACACCACATCCTACCCTGAGGGATAAATATATAGGTATGCAGACACAAAGGTATGCAATGCTATGTCTTCTGGAGTTTACAAATTCCCCAAATATGTCACTTCTTAATCTACATTTGAGTTAAGCCTGATTCAGGCTACAAAATGTACATACGTTATATCTTACCCATGTACATGCAAATGAAGTATAGTATACATGTAGTACAGAATCATGTTTCATAATTTTGCAAATTTAAATATATATGTCAATCAGTTTTTCAGACTTGGATATTTTTATATAATATGAAAACGCTCATGTTCTTAATGTTAGTCTAAGATCAACATTACAGGGAAAAAACAAAATCAATATCTCAATATTGAAAACAAAACAGACAGGTGAATCACAGGTTTGAACAAAACTTGTCAAACACTCTGATTATAGCTTTTGCCTAGTCAGTATTCGAGTATTTATCCATTCTCTTGTATGATTGTTTGTTATTCTACTTCTCCATCTATGTATTTAATCATGTTGTGCAATAGCCTGAATCAGGCTGTGCAATAGTCTTGCCCAATTGCCTGCTATACTTTAAGTAAGGCTATGAAAAGTCCGATCAAATTTCAGATCATGGTTATTTTTTAACCTTGTGTGATAAAAACATTTATTAAAGTGCAGTTGTAATTTGTATAAAGTTATAATTACTGTATCATATGATCTATTTTGAGAGCAAAAGTCACTCATAATTCAGTTTTAGTGTTTCCGCTTCGTGATCAATGTATCATTTTAAGATGATCAAATTGCCAAATGGAGTAATCCTTCCTTGTAAAATCTGTTCTTCAAAAGACAATTCAGAAATGGAATTTCCTTTTTAGTATAATCACGTAAATGTTGATGGCATATATGCAGTGTTATCACCACTTCCAAGACAGCATATGGCTAACTAAGTACTCCAAACCACACCAATACACTGTCTGATCTCCCACTTACAGTAGTTCAGATTAAAATTGAACTAGGGTCAGAGCAGCTTGTGTGTGTGCAAGGACTATTAAGTCTATAGTTATACGGTAGATTGTGCATATAATTACACACATGCTGCCAGGCTTTGTATTAATTGTACAAGTTAAAAAATGCACTGACTGCCAAGGTTTGCTGTAGTTAATATATGCACTGACTACCTAGGTATTCACTGACTGTCTGGGTATATTGATGTGGTTAAAATATATACTGACTGTATTTGAATGCTGCAGTTATAACATGCACTGGCAGTCTACTAGGTATTGCAGCAGTTATAACAATGCACCAACTACCTAGGTATTGCTACAATACCTTAAGAAGTCAGTATAAGTTTTAACTGCAGCAATACCTAGGTAGTTGGTGCTGTTAAAACTTACACTGACTTCTTAAGGTGTTGCTGCAATGAAAATGTGCACTGACTAGTCTACTTATGAATTGTTGCATTTAAAACATGCACTGACTGCCCAGATATTATTGTAGCTAATAGTACCGAATGTCCAAAGTATTACAGCTACATTTAAAAGATGCACTGACTGCCTAGGTTAGGTATTGTTGTAGCTGACACAAATCTAATAGAACTGTTAATAAGTTTGATTAATTATCTTCACATTGGTAATATGTGTATAATACATGACATGAACATTTCATCAAAGCCATCAAAAACAACATAAATTAAGCACTTCAGTAGGAAACATTTAAGTGGATATAGTAGTCATGCTGTCTGATGAGAGTATCAAATACCCTATCTAATACTAGTTAAATACCTAAATATCTAATACATTACCTGAAATGTATTTCACTATAATCATTTTAACTGTTCTAATATCATGCTTTCTCAGTGCAAACCATAGTTGATGACAAATTAAATCATGGAGGGCAGCCATGAAGACCGAAGTCACCCTTTGAGAAAGTTAATACTGTAGTACATCATTTTATTTTTTGCTCTTTCAAGAAGTAGAATATATGTGAACGAAGCTATGACAGTCACCACAAATATATATACATACCTTGATTACAACACACAGAAATGTGAAAAAGACAAACCAAGCTGTAAATGTTACAAATACAAAGTGAGTGCCTTCTTTTATTACTTTAAATATGGCTGAGTTACTATTCATTACTGAGTTAATATTCGAACCCATTACCATGGTAACTGCATCTATAGATATCGTGTTTCTCAACCAACTTTCTGTTTATTGTCTATATTATTAAAGTCAGTTACTATAGAGCCACATTACGTTAGTCTTCCTGTAGAAACTTCCTTAGTTACTGTGGTAACTAATTTTGTCCTTTTTTTGCCAATAAGCCACAAATTGAGATCGTGGCCAGCACATCCTGTTTCCCTGATCACAATATTCATATTCAATATACATCAACTCTGACACACTATTGTTAATGTTCCACCTATGATAGTGTTCATTTTTATGACGAATAAAAGCATACTGTGTGTGAATTCCTACTAAAATTTTAAAGGGATGATGGACAAAAAGAGCAATTCTTTGTAACATGTCTCTTTTCCTATTTATGACTATGTAGTTAACCTAATTGTACACATATGATATGAGTGAAGTACAGAACATGATACCTCATTGAGTAGGATTTTATCTTGACGAGTTGATTGCATAAATCTGAAATATTAATGTTCAAGACAAGGGAACATGTATAATGCATGGAGACATTTCATCTCTGTGCTAGTTGTTGTCACTTTCGATTGTTTCTCAGTCCATCAGTTGAGTCACGAGTGGGGGGGGGGGGGGGGTACCTACTTTTCTAAATACCAGCAAAATTGATCATATTATGCCTGTCATCTTGTCCAATTAACTCCTTGAAACCTAGCATTTACAAAATTCTATCCATAATTCTCATAAATATACAATTTATGGTCAGATTCTGTGAAACCTTTTCAAAATGATATCACATGATATTGCTGTTGTATATTAGAGACATAACATGCAGATAGATAAAACTTCAGAAACATACTTTTTTGAGAAATCAGTTAACCTATTGACTAGCTAATTTACTTGATCACGATAGAGATTTGATTGGTTGGTTGGTTGTAGGGGAAGTGGTATCAGCCAAGGGATTTGATTGGTTGATATAGGGGATGAGATATCTACCTAGGGGTTTGATTGGTTGAACTTGTAGGAGATGTGGTATCAGCCAAGGGATTTGATTGGTTGATATAGGGGATGAGATATCTACCTCGGGGTTTGATTGGTTGGTTGTAGGAGATGTGGTATCAGCCAAGGGATTTGATTGGTTGATATAGGGGATGAGATATCTACCTAGGGGTTTGATTGGTTGATTGTAGGAGATGTGGTATCAACCAAGGGGTTTGATTGGTTGATATAGTGGATTATATAGTTATCTACCTAGGGATTTGACTGGTTGCTCTAGGGGATGTGGTATTAAAAACAGAAGGATGTCATTGGTTAATTACTATAGAGGATGTGGTATTTGCCCAGGGATCTGATTGGTTGCCAGAGGGGATTTGTACTGTTAACCTAGGGATTTGATTGGTAATTGCTACAAGGGATGTTGTCTATATGTGATTCTACTTGTATGATGATTACTGCATTCCATATTTAGTTTAGTATATTGCTAGAAGATACTAACTCATTCAATCAATCCATAATGGCATCATTCATCTCTGACATTTCAGAAATATTTCTCTATAAATAATCTATAACAGATGTTATTTTCACAAACTTGGTTTGCCAAGTGGTAATGCTTGCTATTTAATGATAGCATATTTAAGCAGGTGACAAAACGGACAATTTCAAGATATACCAAGTTTTTCAGATACGACAACATTCTATACTGGCAGGAGCTGTGTGTGTATAGATATATGGAGGGGGGGGGGGGGGGGTTTGCTACCATATACCTGCATTTTAATACATATGTGCCAAATCTATTTAGAAAATTTCATAGTTGATATTTTGTTCAATTCAATTAAATAGATCACTGAGTCTTCCAATCAAGTAAATGCTAAAAGTTCTATTTCAAATTATCACAAATAAATATCATTTTCACTTTAATATTTGAGAAAAATTACATAAAAATACACAGAAAATATTATTTCAATTGAAACTTTGTTGAGTATAAGGCAAGAAGAGCAGGGCAGATACCAGAAAAGATGTGTTTCTGATTTTATATGGATGATTATGTAAGTCTAAAATATCACTTTTCCAGTGGTCTTTACAGGTTTCTGCAATCTTGAAATCATGATTAGTAAGCTAAGTATGGCTGGGTTTACAGTACAGGCTGATACTAAGGCCAGGGATTCAATTCCATGTTCTGTATTGGTGCTATCTTATCAGTGGAGCTATAAGGATTACATAGGATCATTCTTTTGTTCTGGACCAGTTTTTATACAGCTCTTCCAGACAGTTGTTTTCACACCGAAGTTCCATCCTAATCTGACTGATTTGTGTCATATAGGGTATTATCTAGGTCTGCTAGCAAGGATCAAATGCCAATGTATGTACCAAAATACACAGGGTATTCTCTCAGTCTGCTAGCAAGGATCAAATGCCAATGCATGTACCAAAATACACAGGGTATTCTCTTAGTCTGCTAGCAAGGATCAATGTATGTACCAAAATACACAGGGTATTCTCTCAGTCTGCTAGCAAGGATCAAATGCCAATGTATGTACCAAAATACAGATGTATAACTGTACAGTGACAGTGACAACCCTTAAGTCATGAGTATTTTCTGGCTGAATGAAGACAAATATTGGAGAATAACAATATTATACCAGCGCCAGTAATATCAAGGAAAAATTGGGGGAAATTAATGGTAATTTTGAACGTTTGACTCATATTTCGAACACTGCAGAATCAGTGACATACATGTAGACGTACGTTGTCATGAGTATATATTCCATATTTTTTCGTTCTAAATGGCTCGTGTGTGGTATAATAATAATACAAATATCAAACAGGTGCACATCTTAATACATCTTTGACAAGTAAATGTTGTTCTTGGCATGACATACCAACCAGAGCATAGTATAAAATTGGAAATTCACTAAGTCTAAAATCAATGATCTTTTCTGGTCTCTGAAGTACGTACTTTTGACATACAACTAAGATTGATGTGAGAAAGGCTACAGTGTGTAATTGTGACACTGTAATAACTGTTGTTGTATTGTTTCTGGCATATCAATGTAAAATGCACTTTCAATTAAACCTTGTACAAGAATATACTGAGATCTCATTATCAAATGTCATTTAATAATATTTCATGTGAATTATAATCCCAAGGGAAATCAATGATAATCTTTTTACACAAAACAGTTATGTTCAATGGTTTGAATTTTGCAATGCAAATAGTTCAAGTTCAATGTGTCATTTGTACTTTCATTCTAGAGTTGTTATGTACAATGATGGTCTGAGACCTTGCAGTGTTTTGTCACCATTTCTGCTGTTTTTTAAATTTTTTTTAAATATTTTTTTTTTTTTTTGGGGGGGGGGGGGGGAGGTGGAGAGAATATCGTTGAAGCTTCACTGTGACTTAAATCAGGTCAGATATTTATATCTTTTTGTACTCGTATATTACAGAAGTTAAAACAAAATTGCCTAAACACTGTACCAAATATGTAATCAGAACCAAGTTCTGCTGGCAAAGAATCAGAAGTAAAAGTTAATGAAACCATAAAAAATACTTTGCAGATCATTTCATATGAATGACGTCTGTTGCCTGTGTATCCAACACACTCTGTTACAGGCAATATGTAGTTTATGACTTCTCCTGGAATTTACTATGGTTAACTTTAGAGTGAACTATAAATGCTGCTCACATCAAAGTAGTTATCAAGATTCAAAAACATATAAAAGTATGACCCATAACATTTGTGAATGTAGTAGAAATGTTACGTATACATGGTGGTTACAAATCTTATACATGTACATACATGATGGAAACATTATAGATTCTAATTAAACTAAACAATTTTTGCACCAACGTAAATCAGTGTGAAAAGGGAATCCCTGTCACATGTATACATAACTAGCATATATTGAAGTAGTTATTTAGGTGTAAATCTCGATTAACTTAGAAAGATGTTGCTGCTGTATAAAAGTCTGTGGCTAGTATAATGCTGTACAGCCAACAAATTTTATCCGCCAAACCGTATGGTGAAACCAAAAATTAGAAAAAATTGTGATTGCCTTTTGATAAATTAAAATTTGGCATTTGAAAAATTCATCTCTTACAAATTCACTGAATTCTTAAAATTCAGAATTCCAGTGAAAACTTGCAATTATGCCCTATGACATTTGATTTCACGTATTACGTTCTTGCTATTGTATTTCTAAATTCCTTTCTTTTTAAAATAGGAAACTGAACAAATTGAAATTTCGCTTCAGGATAATGACGTGATTTTCTACACAATGTCATTGACAGATGTTTCTCTATTCTAAGTGAAATCTCAATTCCTGGTCTTTCATAAATTCCAAGTCCAATCCAGTCAGTTTTATTACTACAGGAAATGTCAGCTTGGGATATACAACAAACAGCTGTTTATGTACATCTAATGTTCTCCTCAAACTCACAAACAAATTACAATCAATTTCTCTATGACCATCTTCATTTTTTAAATGCATTCAATGCCTTGGGGTAAATTTGTGCTATATTATCTAGCAACTTTCCGTGGCTCCGAATCTCCAGATCTCTTTAGTCGTTATCAGTGGTTTCCAATCTCATGATGTATCTTCACCCTGTCTAGCTCAATCAGAAATCATGAACCAAACATTGC
The DNA here is from genome assembly GCF_964340395.1 of Glandiceps talaboti. Lineage (NCBI taxonomy): Eukaryota > Metazoa > Hemichordata > Enteropneusta > Spengelidae > Glandiceps > Glandiceps talaboti. The sequence goes on along the minus strand of NC_135563.1, from coordinate 22,356,408 downwards.
ATGCTCATGCAAATGCGTAAACCTCAATTGTTAGAATGCTGTAAATAGTTTATAAGTTAGCATCCTGATATATCAAATGTACTATTATTTGGACATTACGTAGAGGCCCCCAATATCATTGGACAGAATTCTCCAATTGTAAGGATGATGATATTAATGACTGTGTTGGTGACTTTGTTGTATGAATTTGAAATTTCATCTCAACATTGAGTTAGACATGAAAACAGATTTGATGCTATGGATACAGATTTGATACCATGGATACAGATTTGATACCATGGATACAGATTTGATGTCATGGATACAGATTTGATGCCATGGATAATGTTTGTACTAATTTCTTTTGAGTCACCAATGATTTCTTGATATTTGAATAATTTGATAACATTACATCTGAAAATGAATATCAAATTTATGATTTCATGATTTCAGAAATTAGGAATAATACACAATATGGGAACATCTAAGTTTTAATGTTTGAACATGGGATTTATGAATCTGCAGACATTTGAATATGTTTTCATTTGAATATCACCTGTTGGGACTGTAAACATTTATACTTGAATCAGTGTATGTAGTACGTTAATTGTATCTTACAATTATCGCAGTGCAACTAGCCTGCTTACTGACAGTTACTGTGCTGTTGAGATACATCATTAGCTGGTTGTACCTCGGATCCTAGCCCTAATATTCTCACCCAAAATCCTGGCAGATTACAGTAGTCCCTTCCACCATGACAACTAGTCACACTATCATTATTCAAATGAATCAGTATGTAAATACAGTAGGTGTAAGTGTTGACAACACATGAAGTGGACATGTCATGCTCAGTGTGAAGTCATGATGGATTAATTAGAGTGGCCAGCTTGGAATCTACAGGTTGCAGGTTCAACCCCATTGCTGCCATTAAGTTTCTGGGTGGCTTATTTAGTCCTTGTGACAAGATTTGAACCATGACTGTGCCTTTACCCAGCTGTATAATTGGGGACCTGGTAGGATAGAGGTTGCAATGTGAATGCTTTAATCCTATGCGCTTATAAAGGCTGCAATGGATTGTATGCTCCCCCAGGGAGTTGAAGAAGTAAGTAAGTCAGCAGTAATAATTGTAAAGCGCTTTGAGCACAGAGTGGGAAAGCGCTATATAAAACTATTATTATGTGTGGTAATTTAAATATGGTTAATGTAAATTTAATGCTATGGGTGCTGGATGGTGACTTTTGGGGTGTATGGCTACCTCAGATTCGTTTGAAAATTTTCAAAACATAAGCGGAGAATATGAGGGCTTACGACCAGCTAATGATGCATCGTGGCGGCACAGTAAACATGCTATGGTACAGCAATTATGTCTTATCTGTGTTAGTGAATCTTGTTCTAAACCTGTATATCAAAATCCACAAAAAACAAATAAACAAATGAAATAAAGTAAAATACTGAATGTTCACAGAAAACCCCAGGCTATTACACGGATGCTGTTTTTCTTTATCAAGGTTGATTTCCAAGATAATTTGATAATTTGATAACTTGATAATTTGATATTTGAATTGTACTATCCTGATTCAACTTAGAAGACCAAAATATTAAAGCAAAGTACTAATCACTGGATGTCAGTCAGTGAAACATATTGTTGTATTCCTCTAACACATCACCATGGCCTGCATACATGCATCATCCGTGAATGCAACACAATTCTCCAGTCATTCTCGCAAGCCAGAGTTATTGGGAGGCTCGTTAAGAACGTTGCCGTAAAACAAGCCGTGGTTTGCGACGATGTTCTCCAATGTGAATTTTTTGTTACAATGTTTTTCTAATCTAAATAAGTAGGACAAGTGGGTAAAAACATGACTATCAACATTAATATCCAGGCCTTCAAGTTTTATGTTTACATCAAAATAAAACAAGAAAGTAAATAAAAGTTAGCAGCTGCAGCAACTGGTAGCTATCATATTACAGTATAATGATTTACAACAACCATCACAATTGTGATCGGTTCCATTTAGAAACCCTGTAATGCCATATGTCTTGCTATGCCAGAATAAAGTGATACGACTTAATTTGCAATTGATAAAACACCACATTTTCCAATTCCAGACTTTTCAAACTTTCAAAATGTCACAAAGATAAAAACAAAATGGGTTAAACATTTTGGATTATTTATTATTCAACGATATCACTTTCTCATGAGTGATTTTTTTTAAAAAACAAGAAAGGCTAAAATATTTGAATATTTGAGCACGCGTCTCAAACAAAGAAATTTCATTTTCCATATAAATTACAGAGTAATATCAAATATTATCAAATATATAATATGAAAACATAATACATCTTTATATTCATAATAATTCTATAATTTTAATAACATGTCTAGACATGTATTAATAACAGGTCTTATTTTTTTTACAAGTCTTTTCCTTTGATGGATACATAGTCCAAAGAGGCTCTGATTGAGTACAGTCTGTCAGTTATTATTTGGTTGGTATGATACCATTCTCAGTCACAGATCCAGTGGTCTTGAACTTGTGAACAACGTATTGAAATAAATATATAATGAGATAGACCGGGCCCTCTTCACTGACAAGCCCCCCCCCTCTCCCACACACACACACACACACACACACACACACACACACACCCATATGATAAAGGTGACGTACATGTACAATAGAGGCATATATTGTCCTTTAGTATATAAAAATTACACATACTAATTGGTGAACAAGGACACAACATCTCTTATCATCCATGACCTGGAAGTCAACTGTTAAAGAGAATAATGAGTCATCTATTTTGAGAAGTATAGTTCACAAAATTGACAGGAAATCAGTCGACAAGTTAAATGCCTTTGAAGGTTGCAAGAGAAGTCTATGATGATCTTCCGACAACTTGACATATTTTACATGGAAAAAATCAGTGCCAACTTCAAAAGTTTTGGCATCGGTGTTTGCTTGCAAGTTTGAGAGCACTGACTGAGAACAGAGTCATTATAGAGACCAAATATCTGACTCTGTACTTAAGTTAGAGCCTCCTCAGATATGTGGATATATTGACGCAGAAATAAATGATCGCAGCAATAATCTATCTTATGTAGACCATGATGATTATTCTGTGATTATTATTATAGCAGCTAGAATTGGGTCAGAGATTATAAGCCAAACTGACATATCGTTTAATAATAATGCCTCCTTGGTGTTATTACTTGTAGACTTAAAATTTGATTTCCAGTAAGACTGACTTGGGTTGACTCCTGGGATGGTTTAAGGTATTCAGCTCCATAGAATTAATTTATACATTAATGACCTTTGGGAGAAGGAAAATTACATGAAAGCTTTGAAATATACCTCCAAGAACTTAAGCTGCTAAACAAATATAACCAACTGTAAAATATGATATGTGACGGTTCTTTGAAATAGCCGACAAAAGTTCCTTTCTTTAATACAGCATCACTATTATGGGAACCCCATGGCACATAAGTGCTATCATACCCGGGATATTCTGGGTATTGAGTGTTTGTGGTGTTGGCTGCAACAGAAACACTGCAAGCATGAATGAATGTAAACACTCCAGGTGCCAATTCTGTCATTTCCATATTTTGGAGTTCTGTCTTTACCTGAAGCTGTTAAAACAAATTTTGTAAAACTAAAAATGGTTTTTCAGCTCATTTACAGTATATATATATATATATATAAATAACCATGAAACAAAGTACACTTTTTATAATATCAAAGTTTTATGGTAATATCACAATAAATTAATGCTTTTTAATTACAGTTGTATTAACAAGTTGTAAATTTCTTCAACTAAATGAATGTTTGGATTGAGAACTATCAGATGTAAAGAGAGTCCGGAGAATTTTACTTTCATTCAAAAGATACCAAATACTCTGTAGTCATACAAGAGTAGATTATGACATACAGCTGGTGATCTAGACATTCCTTTTACTGACCAATGCTTACTATGAGGTCATATCAAGATGACCTCCTGAAGGGGAATAACATACTGTTCCTGATATCACCTCATCACACACACTCTCATGCTCTACTGTGACTGTTAAATCATTAGTATAGATGGAGAAAGAGGCCGAAAACACTTATTATTCTAGACATATTAGAGGGTAGTAAAAGAAGAGGAAAACTTATAAGTCTCCATACACAACACACTGTGACTGTATCATAGTATAGATGGAAAGGAGGTAAATATTTTTACAAAGAAATTTCACTTTTATTAAAATTTTGATGATAAAGCTTAACATACAATGTTATAGATGTATACTTTAATTCTCAAAAGTTAATGAAGCTGAAATACCAAAGTTGAAAGTTATACACGAATAACTTCCTCCTGTACATACTAGAAGTATAATGTAGTTGAAAAAAGAGTATTACATGAATACATTTGGTTTAATAGATGCATTTTGCAGGTACAAGTTGTATTATTTTATATCAACTGTACTGTGTGATTAACTCTAAAAGAAATTCTTAAATACTATCGAAGGCAATACATCAACATTAGTACAGAATACGGTCTATCAGGAACTAGACTAGAATCAACTATGATAAATTGGGGAGTAGTGTGGATGCCAACGTGGTCTCTTAAATGTAACGATACCATATTCGAACTAGACTGAATCAGGAGTTGCAAGTGTTATCTTCCTTGGTTGCTCTAAGTAACCAGATGATATGCAATCTCAATTATTTTTTGTTAAAATCTAATAAATTTATCTCTCAGCAAGAATCACCCACTCGAAGTATAAACACTGGATATGAACATTTATTTTTATACATTTCACATACTTCAAAGTTATGTTGTATACCAGTAGCAAGCTGTGTATATCACTTTAACTGTGAAAAAAACCAGTCAGAAAACTTGTTTGAAAATTGCATGATATTCTGTGTAACAGAAGCAACTTACATTTGTCACTGTGAAAAACTCTGTTAGGATGCTTGTTTGCAAATTCCATAAAACAACAGCAACTTACATTTTTCACTGTGAAAAAACTCTGTTAGGATGCTTGTTTGCAAATTGCTTGATACTTACACAAGTAAAAGGTTATGTTTCAATTTTGCGTCATCACATCAGTGTTATCTTAAAGATTTCATGCAACCCTAGTCTCGCTGCCAGACTTGTGACTATCGTCCCTAAGCTTTGTATGCCGAGTGCCACAGCGGCAGGAAGAGAGGGACTTGTCCCTCTTCTCACAGCTAAGCCGCTTGGCATACATAAAAAGATTAGGGACGATAGTCAAGAGTCTGGCAGCAAGAGTACCCTAGAATGTGATTTCTAACTTCTTACATACACAGACCTTCCACTCATTCTTTTGTTCTGGATCAACTTTTTCAATAGCTCTGAGAATTGTCACCTTAATTGTAATCCTTAGTCCAAAGGGTTGGCCTTTAGCTGTGAGACAACTCTCTTATGACACTAATTGTTTGAAAATTGCATGATACTCTGACCATTTAGTCATCAACACTGGTGTGGGCAATCGTACTTAATTCTATGTTTTCCATGTCCCAACCAACCAACCCTACATTTCTTCACTTTGGAAAAGTTATTTTTAGAAATTAATGCCCTCTATGTCAGGATTAGAAAGAAATAAGAATGTTACTGATTGTAAAATAGTGAGATGTATGTGATCAAAAATTATTGTCTATTGCTGAAATTTGGGAAATTTAATCAAACAGATGTTTCAAAGTTTGCTTCTGATTTTAATTGTCATTTCTAAGTCATTCAGAATGTTAGATTACGAAATGAAAGTATCATCAATATTATTTCAGGCCAGCGGCCCATACAAATAAAAAGAAAAGAAACATACACTTGTTTTATTTATATATAAAAATATATTTTTATGTTTTAGTTTAAGTGACTGACAGGCCCATCATTTTTAAAGTAAATATGATGTGAAACTGAGAATAAAGTACAGGTGACCTTACTTCTACAAGAACATGAAGGCAAAGACTAGACACTAAACATACAGGTTAACTTGAAAGTCAATAACAATGTCATCTGTGAAATGGTGGAGTAAAGTGTACAAACACCATGGTAAACCATCAAACAGCAGCTGAGATGGAAATATGGTGAATAGTCAACATTTGAGGTTTTCAAAATTTATTGTTTTGCATTAGGATTATTGGTGAAAAAACAGCTGTAATACTTAATAATTCGACTAAGATGTTTACAAAAGCCATAGTGTCACTTGATGATGCAGTGTTTGATATTTATCTGTCTGTCTATCATTCTTGTCTGACCATTTTATTATAAAGTCAACCTTTTCAAGGATGTTTGCCTTGAATGTTTAGCTCACTATAATCTCTTAATGTGTGTATAGAATGGATTAATAACAGAGTAAATAGTTTTCAAACTAGTTGGCAAATTCTCACTATGACAAGATAAAAGAGGAATTTAAAGGCAGGGGTTTCAATTCCAGGCTCTCAAATGAGTGTTTTTCTCATCAGTAGCGCCACAAAGATTAGATAGGACCAACTGGATAACTCTGCCAGACAACTGAATTCATACCTAGATTTCAATCCACTAATCCAGACTGGGTTTGTAACGCACAGTGTGTGTCATTTCTACTGACTTCAAGACATACATTCTGTTCAAACTTGGCTGTTTTCAAATTTGAAAACTGATTTAGGAGTCAACACAGTCTAGGTGATTTAGTCATTAACATGTACAATATGGATCTAATGGTCAACCACAGTCATAACACTGTGATACCCTAGGGTATAATTGGCATCCCCTTGATAATAGTGAGGTAAATGTACATGGTTAAAAGTCTTTCTTTACTGTCTTTCTACGGTGTCAACACAGTGAGGTACATATATAACTGTCTGTTCACCCGATGAGTCTCAGGGAATTGTCCTTTCCAAGTATTCATTCTCAATTAAGGTATGACAGACTTGCTCACTCTCAATAAAATCATAAAACCATAAAAGCAATTATTTAGTCATGTTGTCATAAATCATGATTTCTTACACTTGTGGTACATTTCTCTATGGAATAAATTTCATATTTTTTACAAGACAATTAGCATGTAAAGAATGCTGATTTATTGACCACAACATCTCTTGTAACAACAGACAAAACTTTGTCAAATGAGTCTTTTAATTATGATGGAAAGGTGATTTTCAGGTGAGTAAGCAATGAGGAAACGTCAAACGTTGGTGCGTCACAACAAATTGCTGTGCGTCAGTGGCATGTTTTGTTATTGGCTTTATGAGGGTGACCTGCCAAGGGGGAAAATTTTAGTAAAATTTAGTAAGAGAAAGTACAGCTCAAGTTTCAAATGTTCAGTTGATATTCTTGTTATTCTCATTTTGCAAAATCATAAATGATACAATGACTACATAAAATAATTTTAGTAAAAGTCAAACTCATGTAGTATTTTTAAACTTTCAGTAGGAATCGTTTGCCTCAACTCAAAAGAGTAAACTTGGAAGCTAACATATGAATTTGGACTGTATATCTCTCATTTACATGTAAATTTGGTTGTAAGTATATGTATATCACATATCTCTTAATATAATGTCCATCTTATAGTAAGTATTGGATTGGATTATATTTAGTGCACCTACATCTCTATGAGATTTTATTGGATAATAGTATTCTGATATTTTGAATTATTCGTTTTGTTTGAATAGAATATATCATGTCTATATGTTTTAATTTTTACGCTTCAAGTTTTGAGCAATTTGATTGGACTATCATGCTATAATCATTTACATTTTTATGTTTCCAGTAATTTGATTGGACTATCATTCTATCAGTTAAATTTTGATAAGTTTCCAGTAATTTGATTGGACTATCATTCTATCAATTACATTTTGAAAAGTTTCAAGTGATTTGATTGGACTATCATTCTATCAATTACATTTTGATAAGTTTCAAGGGATTTGATTGGACTATCATTCTACCACTTCCACTTTTATAAGTTTCCAGTGATTTGATTGGCCAATACTCGTAGCATTTAAATTAACCACCCTTTTTCCTGTGAGGTCCATTGCATCCCTTCATAACAATAATCCAGTCAAAGTTTATTGGCAGAAACAGCTTATGAGGGATATCAAGTGAACAAATACTGATAGCGAATATGTCTGCTACTTCAATGAAGTCTGTCTGCCATCAAACTAACACCAGCAAAGTAATGTGTCATACCAGTTTGCATCATGCCTGACTTCACATGTCAAACACATTCAGACTTTCCATTATATCTACTTGAATAATACAAAAGGCTAGAAACATTATACCAGTACATTTATATCACTTTTGTACTGGAAACATCTGAAAATAATATCCACCTTTCAATTACACCACTTCACTATATTTCAATAGCAGTCAGAATTCACATATACCAGTATATCTTGAACACTGTTTTAATTCAGGAGTTTTTGGTTTGTTTGTTTGTTTGTTTTTCACAAATTTGTTTTTCTTCTTATTCCACTAAATAGAATGAAGGTATTACAATAAAGGTTACATGCATATTTAATACGTATGTATAATAAATGTATTCATATCTCGGCTGTAAGGGAAATCCAAAAGGGCAACTGTTGTGTATATTTATATACACGATGGCTGGAGGGCTAAAGCTACATCTAAGCAATGCTGATCAATAAACAAATTTATTTGAAAGATTATACCATGTGCATGCCAAGTTGTACACATTTGGACAAAAAATATGTAATTAATACCCTGGTCGTGTTACGTTGATGTACAGCTATGCCATTGGTTCTGTGCTAGTCAAAACATAAGCCAAAGTGTTTGAACCAAGTTGTACACATTTGAACAAAAAATATGTAATTAATACCCTGGTTGTGCTACATCAATGTACAGCTGTGTCATTGGTTCTCTAGAGTTTGAGTCAAATTTGTGAATACGTTATGCTTACAGAGGTGTATATTATTCCCCAAAAACTTTTATTTGTTCATTAGGAAACCATTCATGAGATGAGGTGTTTGTCACTACTCATCTTTTGACTCATATTGGCAAGGCCCCCTAGGCCACTCATATTTTCCACCGCTGAATGAAGAAATATGGTATTTGAACAATATCGAAATAAATATATAAGTCCCACCTTTGAAATTTCTCATAAATACAGTACAAATAGTGGTCATTTCATATCTGAATAGTAAAGAGTAGTACAACAGTTTTACTATTTATTTTAGAGTCACCCAATCTTGACCAGAATTGCTTTAATAATAGCAGAAATTTGGCAGATAAAACTTGCATAATTCTTTGCTGTCAGTCTCATGACAGTTTGGTATCTCATTGGCAAAGAAATGTGATCTGCCATACATGTATATTGAATTCCTTTCCACATCCGACTCTGTCATCTCTTCTGTATATAATTGACTCTAAAACTTTCACCTCAAATAATTGTTCTATTCACTATTCCCTTTCCTTGCTATATTGTTGTGTTTCCTTTATTGCAATGAAATGATTTGCTACTGCAATAAATCACATGTATGGAATTAATGAGAGGAAAGCGATTACATTATAGGGTAGTGGGACGTACATGTACACAGGTGTTCCAATAGACATTATTATCACTATTTCCCCGCTAAAAAGATGGATGAATCATATTATTACCTGCCTAATAACAAAAAGAGCTGCAACAAAACAAAACAAATCAATAAATTACTGTAAAGGGATTTAAGCAGATACTTATTTTTTTTTTTTTTTTTTTAAAAGATGCTATTATAGATTTTAAACTAGATTTGCAAAGAAAATATTTTAGTCTAACTAAAGTCACGACTATCACATCATTCCAAATGTCTACATTACATCTATTGATTTGAATTTGAGATGATTTTAGAAACGGGATGAATTCCCCATTTACTGATCAGATGCCAGAGTCAGACATACCCGGGGAATAGTCTAGGTCCTGACCAGGTCACTATCCTATCAGATCCCAATTTATATATTACCTGGGGCATAGTTGTGGTTCAAACTTTGCAATAGGAATCTAGTCATTAGGAAACAAGTGACAACAACAAGGCTAAATGTATGACCAATCCATATACCCAAAATCATGTAAACAGCGTGTTATATTTTTAAACTAAATATACTGTTTTTTATTAACATATTATGTACTCCTAGCAGAACTCCTAACTTGTAAGTGTCAGTGTACGTCACTTGGGGTATGAACTCATGGCTGTGGTGTTTTCAGTAACTTTCATTGGCTATACAACAGCAGAGTAGTACAGGACAAGCATTCATGCAAATACCGCTGTAATCACAGCATACTGTCACTCTCGCATCATGGGAGTTATCATAGTATGTATCTTGTCGTCACAGGTTAAGATGATGACAAGGTACAGTGTATATCTAAATGGTGATACAGTTGTCACTATACAATATCAGATATTAATGCAAACATACTTTCTTTACCTGTAGTACAGCAGCTGGGACAATAATGTTATGATAGCAGAATGTAGAATGGACTCTAAACAAAACACCCTGCACAATTTGAAATTGTAGAATTTATTCAGGTATGATACATAAATAACTAGTACGTACAATATCAATGTTAAAGTGGCCATATGGATGAGGATTGGGTTGTTTTTTATTTTTTATTTATGAAACAATTTTATCATGGTTTCCTACTTGAAAAATCAATGTGAAACAACATAGACCAAGTCTGTGTTTGTAACTCAATACATTGCAAAAAGTTAACATATGTTTATAAAGTTTGTTATTATATGTACAATAACAAACATTTTACACATTTATTAATCTTTTGCAATTTATTGAGTTACAAACAAAGACTTGGCATATGTTGTGTTACATTAATTTTTCAAGTAGGAAGCCATGATAAATTTATTTTATAAAAATCCAAAATAAATACCCAATTCTCATCCATATGGCCATTTTAATAGTTTGTCAAAGGAAAATAAAATGTAAAGGAAAGAAGGCCACATCTATACAAATTATGATAAATTTCAGAGAAAAATATTTTAAGACATAACTTAGAATATAATGTAGCTATTTCAAGGAATCCGTTATTTTTATCTGAAAAAGCTGCTACAGTCTCGCAACTTTAGCTAGTGATCCTAAGTATCCTCTTGTAAACTCAGTGAAAATAATACAATGTAAGTATGGGAGTACAGATTAGTATTCAAAATGTGTTGAAAACAAACTACTCTGCTGAAATCAAAGCATATTCACTAGAAGGTTCAACAGCCTGTAATCTGTGAGTTAAGCCTCCCTAAGTTATTTCCTTTCTATTCAATATACACCAAATCTATATGACCTTAATATAATCAATGTGAAAATCTATTAAGTTGTTTGTCCCAGTTCTAAGATTGGAATACATTCTGTGAATGACAACAATTAGTGTTGATGACCATTTAAACCTTTTATTGTTCACAGTACAACAATAATGGTCAGATTTCACCAAATTTGCATTTTACCATCAATTAAAAGATTAATTCGTAGTGCAGCATGTTAGATGCAGATCAAACAATTTGTATGCTGTGCAGAAACTCATTTCAATTTTCTGTCAAGTTGGTTGTTTTTCCTTCTATTATTATTATTATTATTATTATTTAATTCTTAAAGAACGCACTACACATACGTCTCAGTGCATTGTACACAACAAAGTAAAAAAAACCACAAAAAAACAACATAATTAATGTTCATGAAACAAAGGGAATTAAAATGCAGTCAATACTGATAAAAAAGAGATCGAGGTAAGAACATATCAAAAATAGTCTAAGAGCAAAAAAAAAAAAAAAAAAAAAAAAAAAAAAAAAAAAAAAAATTAAAACAGAAATTCATGTCCAATTACGAATGAGGTCGAATATTAAAAGCCTTGGGAAAATATCATGAATGTACCTGTAAAATATGAGTTTAACAGAAATATTGCACAAAAAGATGCGTCTTCAAATGGCGTTTGAAACAATCAACCGTTTCGGCGGTGCGAATTTCTAGGGGCAAAAGGTTCCACAAAGCAGGAGCGCAGACAGAAAAAGCTCTTTGGCCATACATTCTATTGAATTTGCCTCTTGGTGGTACTAAGCGTAATGTATTCAATGATCGAAGATCTCTAGCTGGGACATACAACTCAATTAAATCTTTCAGATACAATGGTGCGATTCCGTGTACAATTTTATACGTAAGTAACAAGACTTTGAATTTGATCCGTGCATCAATTGGCAGCCAATGTAAATCAACTAGGATGGGGGTAATGTGATCAAATTTGCGAGTGCGACTGACAAGGCGAGCGGCTGCATTTTGGATGGATTGAATGCGAGCAAGCTGGTCTTTCGAGATACCATGCAGGAGACTGTTACAGTAGTCTAGCCTAGATGTTACGAATGCATGGATTAATTTTTCTGTTGTTGCCTTATCTAATAATCTGCGAATCTTGCCAATTCTAGAAAGCGCGAAAAAGCCATTCCTACATATCTGACTGATATGGTTGGACATAAAACCATCAGTGAGGATATTTATAGCAGATATACAATTTAAATCCATGTTTTTATGGATTCCATTGGTTTGACAGAAAAACATACACACATACATGTCTACAGGGAGAACGAGCTACTTAAAGAATTACAGTTTAAACTATTGTTTCCTTTCTTGCATTGATATACAGTTTCAGAATCTAGGCCATGAAAATAACTGTTGCATAACAGAAGACTGATAAAATATTTTACGTAACTCCCTGGTCATACTTCTTTGAATATGTTGAAAACCCGGAACTATCACCTCACCTTTCCTCTAAATGTTCAGTGTGATTAAATTTTATGATTTTGTAGAAACTTATTGTTTTGGGAAGTTATAACATTTCACCAGCACAAAAAATACTCACATGTTGAAAACATCAGTAGCTGAAATGGTTGCCCTTTAAACACTCAAAAGTGTTATTTTATAGTCAGTTCTATTTGTACTTGATACCTTGGGATTTCACCAACAGACAAAAACCCCAAGATATCTGCACGATACAAAATTATGATGGTGTATACAATTACAGTAAAAGGACAAGGGCCTGTAGTGAAACATTTTTTGTGTCATTTCTGTTTCATAATATAGTGAAAAATTATGTAATGTTATTCTCCTTCATTGAAAAATATGTAGTCACCATAGTAACTGTGAAATCTGTAGGATAGCAATTAACCTATTATGCTTTGATCACAAAATTTTGGGTGCACCCAAAAATTGTGTCTAACATCAGGATCCTAGAGAAATATACAGATAGATAAATCTGTTAATACTATGTTGAGTTGAGATGTTATAGTCATCTCAATGTACCAACCATAATCAATATGATGTAATATGACATAAATTTTATGTAAACATCTAACATTTGGATAAAAATTATGCCTCACGTTGTTCCCTCCCTTCCCTACCATTGTTGCCATGTATACATGTTAGTATCTCAGTTTACTGTTGTGGGATAAGTAAAGTAATATCTAAAATAATATTGCAATTCCATTGACTATTACTTGCCTTACAGTGGTTAAAAATACTGTCACCAAGAGACCACTAAAAAGATAAAGAAAAACATGATAAACAATTGATTTCATACCTATTTGTTACCATGGTAACTACTGGTATGTTATATATGTTTCCTTCCACTTGAACCCTGTATGTCAGGTGAAAGTTTAATACAAACCCAGTTTTGATATACAACAACTGTTTGTAATGAAAATGATTTTTTAAGAATAGAATAATGCATTTGGTATAAATCAACATTCTCACAAACTAGCGCTAATATGTCTTCCGTGACATTGCAAAGTAATATAGCTCTTGGACGGTGGGTCTTGGCATTGGGTCTTGGACGGTGCCGTAAAAGCGGCTGTGGTTTACGATGATGAAAATCAAAATTATTTTTCATATGAATATTTGTAGTAGATCAGTAAAATTATCAAATTATATTTCTGACTCACAATTGAATTTTTTGTCACCTATTAATAATTAAAAACCATTTGGTATTCCTGTGACCTTTTTTATGATTAAGTTTTAATTATTCATAAAACTTTTCATATTAAGAGATCATCTTATAGTGTCAGTTGATAATAACTGGCCGGATTAATAGGAGATTAGGAGATTAGGATTAACTAGGAGAGTTTACGATTAAGGCAATAATATAAATCTGTCCTGATCCTTGTATTAAAATGACAAGGAATTCTTGTGATAATTTAGTGATAGCAAATTTGTGGAATTTGATGGAGAACTGTTGTAACCTTGTTTTTCAGCTGGAATTCTAGGTCCATATGATTCCACTTAAGTTTAATTCACAAACGTCGCTGGTATGTCATGGCTCAGTTGTGCTAACAATCTCAATTCAAGTATTATTAATCTTCTAGCTATGGTCCAAGCTAAAAATAATTCAACTATTTATGCATTTTAGGTTGAAATCCAGTGGCAATGTATAATGACATTTTTAATTCACATGTATATGCTGTGGCTGTTGTGGCAAGTGAATGCTTGGATGGTTGTGATGATCAGAGTGTGTGACTTCAATAGTCAAAAACAGTACATCGGATGGCTCAGCTGTGTAGTGACTTCAGTAGTGTGTCATAGACGAGGCCTGCTGGGAAGTATGTATACACTGTCTTCGTAATCAACTCAGTGCATTGCAGTATATATCTAGCAACTTGCATGTATATATACTTACGTTTGACAGCACAGAAGGAGACTATGAACCACTCGACTAGACAACATTTCCGCAATTTCTCTTTGGTAGTCCATTGTTTTTCTTCTAGTTCAACGCTTTCCTCACAATCAGAATCCATGATCCATTGTAAACGTCTTTTTTTTTAAAAAAACCTGAAATATCGCTATTCACATAGTCCACAGCGACTGCTCTGGTTACCCAGTGCGTGTTGAGTTCACTACACTGGTCTACAGCCTCAAGGATCACACAGCACAATACTGATTAGCATTAAGCCCACACATCACACAGCTGATTAACATAGTCATTATGGTAGCCTTGTTGATAGTGACGCATATACTGCCCTCTGCCCAATCATCCGTTTTCAGTGGGCTTTCCCACCTACTTTTACATATTAATGAGGTATACACTAGTAAAACCACAACACCACAAAGACTTACTATTGTATTTCTGTAGTTTTATTTCTATGGTTGGTGTTCAGATTTTGCAATCGGTAATAAAAATCAGACTGTGCAATCTCACTTGTCAAGATTGGCTTGTAATGAGTTTACAATGGTTTTGAGTATCAAGTGGAAAGCTATTGTGTTGTCTCTGAGTACTATTCATATTATAATCTCTATTTACTATTAAAACAGTTGGAAGAGATGGACCCCAAACCAATTAAAACAGTTAAGTCAACATGCTGTCACACTATGTAACTGCTGTGTACTGCAACTGCCATTCTAAATTTTGAAGTCGGAGATGTTCTCACTATGTGTTGAATATAAATATATCTACGGAGGAATTAATTCATCCAAAAACAATGATTATTATGTAAACATTAGCTGACATTATTCTAAGTTGATATAAAATATTTACTTCGTAATAATTATGTAATGTTTTTGACATCATTATACTACCATCTACCATACAGACATTGTGTGTTGACTAGCTATTTAATGAAATTTTCAATTCTCCACAAATTTTTATTATTATGCAAATATTTGCTGAAATTATTCTAGTTGGAATTTTCATCATGATATCACACATAAATTGTGTTGAATATATATATAATGCAGTTTTCAATCCACCACAAATCATTATGCAAATATTTGCTGATAATATTTAATATGAAATAGCTGACAATATCATACTTTATATGCAAATTTATTCATATCAGCATTAGGTTTTCATCATAATAAAAGCATACAGAAATTATTGCTGCTTTACATATTTCTAAATAGTGTACAATTTCACATCTTACAAACACAGAAAAACATTTCATTAAAAGACATTAACAGTAAATATCAAAACCCAAATATCTGTGACAAAATAATTTTTTTATCATCGTTTTTATCATTTTGTACTTTTTTGTACTTTATCTGTTTAAATATGTAATTGCCATGTGATAATTCCATTCTACAAATTTGATGCCATTTTAATAGTTGGTGTGGAGTATTTATTTCTACTGTAGATCTCTCACACCGGTGTACACAGCTACTATCACCAAGTAGACATTTCAATGGAATTCACCTAATTGAAACAACTGAACCATATTCCAGAAAAAGTGGGGTTTTTTTGTTTGTTTTTTAAATATAATTCACAAAAAACATTTCACTGTCAGTTATTTATAAACTACAGTGAGAATTTTGTCAGTTTTGTTAAATTTGTTAAATTAAAAACATCTACGAAATATATGGATGGAAAAAAAATGTTATTTTTATCTTATTTTTTTTTTTGATTAAACTGGTTACTGGATATTTTGTTCTTATCGAATTTTTTATTTATTTATTGTTAGATGTAGTGATAAAATCATTAGAATTGTACATTTGAGATGTTATTGCAAACCAAATTTTGGATATTTTGTTCTTATCGAAGTTTTTATTTATTTATTGATTATTAGATGTTAGTGATAAAAATCATTTGAATTATACATTTGAATGTTATTGCAAACCAAATTTCGTGCATTTCACTGGCATTTCTGTAAGATAACATATCACTACTTTAAAAATACATAAAATATTAATACAACATGATAAATGTTTTTATCCGTATCTAGACTGCTTCTTTCGGAATAGTTAAAACTGCTTTTAACTGATATTTGTATTGTATGATTTGCTTTCAGCGTCTTTGATCACATTTTTTGTGGATACTGACGCTTTATAAATAAATCAATATTATTATTATTATTATTATTATATAAAGTTGTTGACAAGTAATTGATAAGTAGTTGATAGATATTCCATGTGTTCATTATGTTTGTTTGCAAATCTCTTCCATGCATACAATAACATACTTTTACACTTTCAAAAAAAATTGCAATTATTATGTCTTAAGACATGGACTTAGTCTATGTTGTTCCCAATATTTTTTTTTTCAAATAGAAAAATGTTATGTTATGTTATGTTATGTTATCGTTTATTAAGGTGTCCTATGTGGACCTATTTAAATTATACAATACTTAAATAAAATTTACAAACAAAAGAGCTACATCCAGCCCTCTGGCTTATAGGACACAAAAGAACATTTCAAAATACATAAATAAATAAATATAATATACGTTTTAATTCAATCTGCTTAAAATCCGATGTAGATGTCGGTTAATCGTTCATTGCTATTTTACCTTCGTTATTTTGCCTGAATTGACCTTCGTGGTACATGTTTACATTTTTTATCCTGATGATCAGGATAAAAACGTAAACATGTACCACGAAGGTCAATTTAGGCAAAATAACGAAGGTAAAATAGCAATGAACGATTAGCCGACATCTACATCAGATGTTTAAATTATAAATAAAGTTTTTCCTATGATTAAATGCTTCATGTTACAGATTTATTATGATCCATAAATCCGAAAATAAACCAATTTCTCATTCACATCATATGATCAATTTAATTTTAATTGAAATAATAGTAAGATTCCAATGATCATGATTATACAGTAGAAATCTTGCAAAAAAGAGATATAGTCCTCAGAGTTTGAGAAAGTTTACATATTACAGAAGAAATGAAGATGCCTTGGTTTTTCACTCATGAGATACAATAATGATTTTTACATACCCACAGACTTCAACTGCAAAATTAACGATTATACAGGTTGCTCACATAGTAGGGAATCAGATGTAGAAGTAGACAAGTTACCATGGTGATTATCAGTTGGAAAGTAAACAACTGAAGTCATTAAAATCATCAAGTTCATGTGTAATTTTTTTCAGTAGAAGTCTGTCTTTACTGTAAAGAACTGTAAAACGAATAGTAATGATTTATTACTTTTCAATGTGATTGGTTATTAAAGGATCCGGCTGTGTGCGTGCTTGTCTGTTTGACTTGAACTAAGTCTACCTTTGGGTGTAAAACATCATAATATCCCATGAGTGAAACAACGTGGCAACTTCAATTTTCCTGTAATTATGCTGCCCGGTAGGTGTTTATGTGTGATTACATGTTGACTTTCCATTACATGACTGTGTGTTGTGATGCTAATAATAGGATAATTCCATAATTAACTCTAGGTCCTAGTTATTTTTGGTATGTATATTACACGACATATTTTACATGGATTACAATATCATACAATCAACATCAAAATATTTTGTTGAAAAAATTCCTGAAAACTTTTGTTCTTTTGACAAATCCATAAAAAATCCACTGATTAAAACAAGTTTCAAATAACTGCTGTTAAATTCAAGTTATGCTCAGTATCAACCCTATGAATTTATATTTGTCAAACAGCATTTTTGCTATATCAGATCAGTTTATAAGAATACTTTTGATCCCTAGGACTAAGACAAATTCTTTTAAAATTTCGCATCAGATTAAAACTTTGATATGAAAGACAGTGTAAAAATAATGCAACAAAGACACTCTTTTTGTAATCTTTGCATCCAAGACAGAGATGGTTTATTTTCCCTACGGACTTACTTGAATTTTTGGCAGCCATTTTGGATATTTAAATATTGATCAAATATATATTACCTTGACTCTTGGCTTAAATCATTGGAGCGTTATATTTTGTTTTTGAGCTTAGAAATGTTATTAAACTGCAAATCATTTTTGAAAGCAAATTGTTGAAGGATCAAAAGCTGAACAACAGTAGATAGAGCTGCGATTGTAGTTATTTATGAGTACAAATCCTGCATGATCAAAACCTCTAAACCTCAAAATCACAAATGAACACTACAATTACTGCAGCTACTTAACTTTGTGCTTAAACTTTGCAAAGAGAATGATATTGATTTTCATGATGATCTTTTTCTGAATTCTGTCTGGGTACAGTGTATCAGCATTCTGCTGTTAAACCCTATTTTTGGTGCACACATGTATATTTAGCAAGTCAACGTTACACTGCAGTGAGGAGAATAACAACATAAAGTAAATTTAAGTATCAAAGTTTTCAAGATTATCGCCAGGGATACAATGCCCTAGCCTTACTTCAAGTAAAAACCTTTATCGTCTCAGGATTCCCTGTGTGGGATTTTCCACAAAAGCCTACAAATTGGAAAAAGAATTGATTCTATAGACTTGTAGAGTTTCTGCAAGGTAAATACCAAGCTTGGCTTTCTTAGTTCATTTTATTTCAATCACAAGAAAAAAACTTTTACAATCAAACAACAATTCCACGGAAGAAAAAATTAAGAAATTACTAAATAACAAGAGAGCTTTATCTCATTTGATTTCATTGAATGCGAAAGAGTTTTATCAAACTATACACTTCCACAGAAGAAAAGATAAACAACCAGACATTTGAAATGATAGAATTTCAACAGAAGATACAGGAAGAAGACACAGAATAATGTCATTGAGAGTTTGTTGCGTGTGGTTTAGTGAATGTAATATCCTACTGACAGCATGCCTTAAATATCTAAAAGTGACACGGAATACATCCATCTGTTATAATCTTCACCCATTCAGATTATTTATTGATATTACCATATAACAAATTTTGACATTGACATTTCTCATTTAATGATGACCCTAATCTTGATTCATATTTAGCTGTCACCTTGGTGTCACCTATCAAACCATTACAGTTGCAATAAGTCAGGTTTAATTTCATTTCTTGTGCCTGTTACCATGGTAATATATATAACAAGGTTTAGCTAATCTCCCATTTTCAGGATGTTTGTTCTAAAGGTTAATAGAATAGTCTATAAGTGATAAATAGCTGACAAGACTGTACGGTGGACACTTAGCTGTTTTATGTTTACAGGCAACCAAAATACTACCAAGGAAAATGAACTTTCAGCTAAACTAAGATAGACTAAAACTAAAACCACAATGATGTTCAATGTGGTATCTATCTATCCATCCATCTATCTATCTATCTATCTATCTATCTATCTATCTATCTATCTATCTATCTATCTATCTATCTATCTATCTATCTATCTATCTATCTATCTATCTATCTGTGTCTCTATCTATCTATCTATCTATCTATCTATCTATCTATCTATCTATCTATCTATCTATCCATCCATCCATCCATCCATCCATCCATCCATCCATCCATCCATCCATCCATCCATCCATCCATCCATCCATCCATCCATCCATCCATCTATCTATCTGTGTCTCTATCTATCTATCTATCTATCTATCTATCTATCTATCTATCTATCTATCTATCTATCTGTGTCTGTCTCTATCTGTCTGTCTGTCTGTCTCTGTCTGTCTGTCTGTCTGTCTGTCTGTCTGTCTGTCTGTCTGTCTGTCTGTCTGTCTGTCTGTCTGTCTGTCTGTCTGTCTGTCTGTCTGTCTGTCTGTCTGTCTATCTATCTATCTATCTATCTATACACAATGTGGTTGATAGTGGTACCTCTGTTGTGGATATACATGTATATGTCACCCTTATAATCAAGACACTGAGTACACATATTGGTTGTCCCTAAAAAATGTACACTGCAAGATCATGGAAATCGTCATAAATGCGATCCTATTGTGAGTACAACTGAACCATTCAATACCTTATACAAACATGTCACAACAAAAGTTTTAGTTTGTGTTAGCTGAAAGTTTGGTTTCCGTTGTTGTATTTCAAGGACAACATAGTGACATGGATGTCTGAGATAAAATTGATTGTCCAGGTCAGTAGGCACCAGCCATGCAGGAAGGAAGACATGTATCTTGATTTAACTTGCTACAGTAAATATACTAAATCAAACATCTGTGCACATTTCACTATTTCCAATTTCACTTGGAAAACTATTATTTCTCTTAAAACTTAAAAGGGACAAACTCTTATGAACTATTCTGACTACTTGGTATTAGGGGTTAGATAATTATCTGTAGCCTTGTCAGCATTTAATCATTTCTATACTAATTTCAGTCATTTAACAATTTCATTTATTTTTTTACTAATTTCAGTCGTTTAACAATTTCATTTATTTTTTTTTGACTACACACACACACACACAATGGGTTAGAGAGTTTCTTTCACAACACTTTTCAGGCTTCACTCAGATTAGTGTAAATTTGATGAGTGAGGGCGCTATAACTATCATACATGAAATTGAAACATTTTTTTTCATCCATTATATATACCCTTAATATATATATATATATATATATATATATATATATATATATATATATATATATATATATATATATATATATATATAACTCGGTGAGTATCAATCTGCTATAAGACAGTGCTCTATACCGCAGTGGCAGAGCGTAATAGTTTTGGTAGTACTGGAACTCTTTCTTGGGTGTAACTCGGAGTTTCACGCATATTGCGATCATCAGTCTGATGATCGCAATATGCGTGAAACTCCGAGTTACACCCAAGAAAGAGTTCCAGTACTACCAAAACTATATATATATATATATATTATATGGATGAAATAAAATAATTGCTAGATGATACTTTAGTCATACAGATATATAACACATATAGGTACATGTAATTCCATGCTCTCTAGTAATCTATCCTGAAACATATCTACATCATGTCTGACTTTATAATGTTTCATATAATGTTCATTACAAGACAGTGCCACTGGACTAAAATGTCTCACATATAAAATAAGACATGCTGGAGTAAAATGTCTCACATATAACATTGTAAGACATTACAAGACACTGGAGTAAAATGACCAACAAATCATGAAACATGTGGGTATTCAAATGTGATGTTTGATATTTCCGACTGTGTAATTTTGTAAATATTCTGCATAGTTACTTTGTATCAATTCACGGTAATGTTGATATATAATATCCCAAACCATAAATCAAAATTATGACCAGTGTACCATAAAATGTATAATTATATATACCATAAATGCATAGGAAATAACTGAATCTGTCAGCCATGAACAATGAAATGTATGTTTGAAATCTAAATTCTAAACAGAAGCACAAGCGGAGATCATCATAGCATAACTAATTATGATGGTTATATTCTAACCATGGTACATTTGTTTATGTCATGGCAAAATTCGGTTATTTTTTAAGTTGAAATATTTATTGGAAATCTAACTGAAAATCCAAGTTGAATGTGAAACACAATATATAAACATGTGATTGAGATAGAAAAATACACATGAGATATAAACAGTTAATTAATGTACATTCTTCCCTTCCAGGCAGGATAATATGGCTATAGTGTATATTTGATAATATTCTCAAGACTCAGTTAAAGGTATCATCTTTATCTTAAATGAGAGGAATATCGGAGAATATTGACTATCCTCATCTCTATTTAGTGTCGTCTAGTAGTTATTTCATCCACATTGTTTGTTTGTCATCTTAGATCGTGACGCCTGGCATCCCTATCGGATGTTGCACAGTGTTTTATACATGCCCCTTATGGATAAGGTGTACTATCATTTGACCTCAATGACCTGGAATGTTCCATTCATATACAAGAACTGCCAGCTTGGGAGGGGATTCTCTAGACACTATGAGCATGTCAACGAGTGTAAAATTGACTTGAATCTGAATCGTATATTTCATACCTTACTTTTCAATGTACTCTATCTCTGTTTTTACATGCACTTGAAAGTATGCACACTACACAAAATTAGGAAAATAGTCAAATCTCTTCAAATTGAGCAGGATTCAGTAAATTTTCATTTTCACAGCACAGACATAAACTTACAAATTCATTACATAACAAATGCCTATACTCTACTCAAAGAATTAATGTTGATCCTATAGCTACCATACCTTTACTCTGTCTATAACTTCATAGCTTTTTGCTATTGTTTATTAAAGAACACAAAAAAATAAAAATACAATTGATGGACAGCAAGCCAGATTTATTTTAGTTATCAGAACTCTGAAGATAATACTGGTAAATATTGCACTCATTTACTTAAATTTTAATTTTACTTCTTACAAGGATAAAAGATTTTTTTTGCACTATTTAAGCTAGATAGATTTGCTAAATTAAGTATAACACATAATACTAAAATGACTTTTTTAATCATTAAATAATTAAAAGATATAACAGAAACCATTAAACAAGACAAGACGAGAATTCCAGCCAACTGAATATTTATGCTTTTTGGAAACTAAATATGATTTAACTTGAATGTGTATGACTAGCTGAGATTCTCTGAAATATAGAATGCACCTTAAAATCTTACACTTTTGCTGTTACTTTGTTCAAGAAAACTCCTACCCATCCTCAGTTAAAAATCAAGAAAAAATATTGAGGTCACGATACAAAATTGTTGAAATAGTCTTTTTAACATTTTACGCTCTGGTCGACGTTATCGCAGCATTAAGACATCGTCTGAATGTTTTAGGAAGAGTTTTTATCCCTCTGTAATCCGAATTTTAAACCAGTCATGATCAATCATTTTAATGTTTATTTAGATATTGTTCAGCCACTTTTATTTCCATCTACACTTTTAATATGGGGTGCTCATGAAAAGTTATTTTCCAATGTTTTTTTTAAACACATGGCAATAAAGTATCTGTATCTGTATCTGTATCTGTATCTGTATCTGTATCTGTATCTGTATCTGTAAATATAACACATTTTAAAATCCAATATGGCCACCGAATCTTTTTTTTTGGAAAATGAAAGATTGATGATTTCCTTGAAAACAAGACAATTAACTGGACCAGAACCAGAACCAGAACCAGAACCAGAACCAGAACCAGGACCAGGACCAGAACCAGGAGCAAGTTTTCATATTGCAAATTTGAATAGATTTGAAAAACTTAGATTTTCAAGGAAATTATAGTTTGTGAGGTACAGCTACCATAACATCCCGATTGCTTTATCACATAAAATATATAAACTTAAACCACTGACTGTTTTACAGTTAATACACACCGCCATACTGTATCCACTGACTGTTTTACAGTTAATTCACACTGCCATACTGTATTCCCACACTAGTGATAGATCTCGGTCACATCAATTAAAAAACAGTTTTTAATCTTTGGGCTCATTACTGCTATTAAAGATATGTTCTATTCTTGTCAAGGTGGTGAAAGAAAAATGATAAAAGTTAACAGAGCAGAGACAATGGTGAACTGCCTACACCATTAATCATGGTACTAGTATGATTACGAGTGACAATTTGCATATTAAAGTGTTCTGGTTTTCAATTTTGTTGATAGATTGCTCTTTGGTGTATATGGAGCATCTGTAAAGGTCAATCACGCAAACTCTTGATATCGCGACCATTTGTTCACAATATTAAAGTGAAAAAACTCTTTTCCTAAGCTAAAGAGGAAAACCTGGATCTCATCAGATAGAGTTCCCCTGAGGCAGCTTTTAGAATGATAGAGCCTATCTGAGTGGAGCGATCTGTTGACCTATGGGAGTAGCATGGACTACTACATGGTGAGTGCTACCTGTTAATAGAAAGTGATACATCCATTTAGATTGTAGTGGTTATCTAGCAGTTTAAATGAATGCCAAATACTGCAGCAAAGACATGCTGTACACAAAATAGCTCATATAAGATATATCTGAACTGTACATTATAGCCGTTTTGGGCACATTCCATTTAGATTGCACAATGCTGCGATTCTCAACATCATTGTAAACCACAGACTCTTTTACAGCACATGTCTAAGACTCACCATCATAGGATGTGGTTTCATTCACAATTGCATTTAAGAGAATGCAAATACAGCACTGAGATTATCAAATAACTATAGAGATAACTTACAAAATAGTTCATATAAATTGTTTGGGTTTGGGCACTTAGATTGCATTTTAAAGGAATTTTACAGAAGACAATGTCCTGCAGGTTCACATATTTTTAATAATGCTAACTAGCCTCACTTCTGTCTTAATTAGTTAAGGTAATTAGTTAAGGTAATTAGTTAAGGTAATTAGTTAAGGTAATTATAGAGAGATGATTAAAGAATAGTAATATGTGGGGACCGTCCATAATACATCGCATTATGTGTGTGGTGGGAGCTTAGGGGAGGGGGGGGGGGGTTTGGGGGTTGCATGCAGTTCAGATACTGTGATAATACCGGTATACACTAACTTAGCCCTGCTTCTCTGTTTAGAAGGTAATATAGAGAAAAACAATGTCAAATGAATCTTATATAAATACATCACACTGTCGGGGATTATGGTTCAGATATTTTGATTACTGATCTAACTAGCCCTTCTCTGATGATTAAGGTAATGGGAACATAGACAACTGAATCTTACATAATATATTGAACTGTTGGGGTTTTTTGATTCAGTCCAGATATTTTGATTACTGATCTAACTAGCCCTTCTCTGATCATTAAGGTAATGGGAACAGTCAGACAACTACTAATGAATCTTACATAATATATTGAACTGTTGGGGGTTTTTGATTTGGTCCAGATATTTCGATTACTGGTCTATTACTAGCCCTTCTCTGATGATTAGGGTAATGGAAACACGGACAGCTACTCATGAATCTTACAAAGAAAAGTAATACATGAACTGTTGGGGAGTTTCGATTCGGTTCAGATATTTTAATTACTCTATAATCTTGCCTTGTTTTGATTGTTTCAGATAATGGGAATACAGAAAACTAGTAGACAAATAAATCTAATACATACTGACTTTAATTGTCACGGTTTCAGTTCAGAGCTACTTTACTTTTTAAACCTTAGCCTTATAAATATATTATTTACACTGTTTGATAACTATGGAGAGCTCCTGGAGGGTCCCAATTAACATATCTAGTAATAGTATTCTTTAAGAAAATAGCAAGGTTTAGAAAACTGTCAATTTTGGGGAATGAATATGTAAAAATCATATGACGTACGGTCTGTTGACAATACCTTTCTCTCTCTCTACATGTATATTACCATAACTAACTTAAACTAAGAAATGAGGCTAGTTAGCATTATCAAAAATATCTGACCCCAAAAGGGCAATCGATAAATCTGTAATATGCCCTTGAAATGCTTGAGAACCAATGCAATCTTTAGCATTCCAAGGTTTTGTACAGGTAATATATACAATATGTCTGTCATTCCTTTTAAAGCATAACTGTCATTCTATTTCAAATTCTTACTTCCTTCTTTAAAATCCGATATCCCATATGCCATATCAGTCCAATGTTAAATATCTCTCTTCTGAGACCTGCACAGTTGAAATACACTTTAAGATATAAGTGAACATCATATATGATTTTATCGAAAGCTATGTCAGGAAGATCTCCACTAACAACTTAGAACATTATGACTGAGGATTTTCTTTATAGTGTCATTACATGTATTTGTTTTAATAACTTTCCAGTTACTTCGACATTTAGCATCTAGCTTTTTTCAAAGGACAAGATTCTAATATTACTAAAGAACCTCCTTGTACTATAAATAGTACGTTGCTGAGTGGGGATATTGAGAATCATATGTCTACTACTGTCTTGTCTTGCTAGTCAATCATTTACAGAGTGCTTTTTTTTAATCTATTCACTGTAATCTACTGTAATTTGAAAGTTTGCGGTGTCATTAATGCATCAAGAAACACTTGCAGACCAACTATCATCTTCCTATAGAGAGATATACCAACCGATTTAGTAGTCATATGAAGCCCAATCAAAGGCTTATACACTACTCATGGTATTTTTCTACTAGTTTGATAAAATTTAATGTAAATAGCCACTTAAAATAATGCCCCTTAATAATCTTATTTTTAGGTTTTATGTGTCTAGATAATGACGTCGGTTTTGATTTTGAAGAGTTCATTTGGCAGAACAAATGAAACAGATTCAACTAATTTACATATAGCATGCATGAACCTGTAGTTAAGTCTATTGAGATTTGTTCTTTTTTTAAGGTGCCTTGATTTTTTAAAAATATTTTCAGTGGCTCAATTTTGGTGAAAGCTGAAGCTTTGAATATTTTTCTTAATTCAGCCCAAGAAAAAAAACAAGTGACCTAAGGGGCTTTGTCACTATTAGTTGATACACTCAACTCATAGTTACAAAACCGTTAGGTCATGAGTATTCATGCTGAAGAAAGAAAAATATTGGGGAATAATATAATTATACGTTTTTGAAAAATTGAACATTTTGACTCATATTTTGAGCACCACAGTACCAATGACATAGATATGAGTTAATTCTCATGATGTAGAATGACCAGGGTATAAAAAAACATATTTTTGTTTGAATGTGTTCAACCTGGCTTGTGTGTGGTATGAGCAATATTATCCACCTCAGAATGCAAAAATAAGATTTCGTAAAAAGAAATTATGATAAACTGAAAAAAAACTTCTGAGTAATTAGGTTACAGAAAACTTGTTTTTCATCAATATTGACAAATTTGCAGTTCAGCACCAAGTTACAAGGTTAGCTTGTAAAATGAGCTGTCAGCTTTGACAAGTTTTATGGGCTTTCTCAGTTTCTGTACCAGATATCCATCTTTTTCAGAGCATGTAAGATGAAGTAGGTCTTCCATTAGTTGTGATATTGAACAACAACACTTGTTTGTGATCTATGATGATAGTACAAATGTGTATGTCAGGTTACCATGACAATCTGATTTGAAATCAAGGCCACTCTCTAATGGGTTCATGGGCAACTACACTCGGCTACATTAAGTGAATCTTGTAAACTAGTCAGTTGGGGAATATCACTTCAATTCTGACAAGTGTAGCAACACATCATAAAAACAAAATGTCCACTTAAACAATTAAGGTACTGTGCCAAGACCTTCAAAAAATTGATCTTTTATGAGTCGGTATCATGTAAGTCTGTTGTAGAATGGTTTTATGGCTAGTTGCCTTTTAGTGCTTAGTTAAATTTATTGTTTAAATAAGCATCAAATGGACACAATTTTGTCAATGTTGTGATGACCCTGGCTTAACCCTTTCATTCCTAGAGACGACATTTGAATAAATAGAAACTTGATTGTAAGAACATTTTCTAAAATTTAAGAATATTACTTCATTGGGAAGTAATATTTCTTGAATTCTGGTCTAAAATAAAGTAGATTTTTTTCCAAAAAACAAGAAACAAGAATTTTTGTTCAAAAATTTTGGCGGGAAAGTTTCTAGTCCTGAAAGGGTTAATACAGATGGCTACAGGAGCAATGTAATGCATCAACAGTGAAACTCTCAACATATTTCACTCTTCTTTTTTGTCTACATCCATCATATTTTAGTCTGTGAAAATTTGTTGCAACATTCAAAATGGTAAAAGTTTGATAAATTACTTTCTGCTATACCTTTAGAAGCTATAAAAACAAACTAACTCAGTGTCATGATCAAATTAACCAAACTTATACAAAATTTCACACAAAAAACATGTTAAATCCTCCAAAATACTTTCAAATATTATAGTCTATTAATTCTCATAAAGATAGCATTATTATTTGCCAGGTTTTCGATATGTTGAGGAATTCATACATCTACTGGTATCTAATATTGTCATCGTGTTGCTATAGCAACCAATATGACAAAGCTATGGTGGTTCATTTCAACATTATAACATTTATCAACATAATATCAGTACATATAGTACTAAGACAGGATAAGGAGATCTGCTGAATCACTGAGAAACCACTTTTCTTCCCAAGAAGGGATAAATCACTCAAAAAAACCAAAAAAAAAACCGTAAAAGACAAGTAGAGTAGATATCAAATATCGTAAATAAAGCAAATTGAGTCTTCTTTATGATCAGTTTTAATCAGACTGTATTTGTTTCCCAATTGTATCATTGAATGTTAATTGTTATTAATTTTCCCCATCTTTATGGCCTCAAAGTGAATCAATTTTGTAAACAGAATGCTGTAACAGTTTTTGTCATCCAGTCATTATTTTACATACTATAGATGGAAGCAAGATATGTGACAATTCAGTCACCACAAAGGAAGTGAATTAAACTACCTACAAAAATAACTCAATATGATAAAAAAGCTCTTGGTAACGATAACATGTCATTCAGCTCATCAGTAATTGCATTATATACTTAAAGCTGCCAAAAGTTTGCTTTTTGGTCAATTTTCAATTTTCAAGTTGTTAAATCCTATTACATTGTGATGCTTTTTTCATTAACAAATGTGACCTTCTTGGTCTGCCTTGAGGGATATATAGCTATCAATATTCACATGTCAACTTGTCAATATCATGTAAAGGAGGCGGCCAACATTCATCTTACATTCATTTATTATTTACACATAGTTAATGAACACTAATTATTGATATTTAAAGACAATAAAGCTGGTAAAATTAAATATTACTTGGTACTTTATCATGTTCAAGTTAAATCACCATGCAGTAATAGTTTGCACAAATGCAGGTACATAATATACAGAAGACTAACATAGCTTAGAGAAACATTGACCCTGGAGTGAACCTTTAGGTTTATAAAGGCAGCACACTTCAAATATATCAAATTTTCTGTTATTACATTAATACATAGATAATTAACTTCAATTCATTTAGTCAGGTTTGGATTAAAATTAGATTCAAGCAACCTTTAGAGACTCCCCTAAGTAAAATAGCCTTAACATGGCAACAATCTCTATATGCTAAATATATATATTTATAATTTTATATAATTTTTAACAGGATTATTAGCCAGCATTTTATCATGTATAAAATATTATTATTTTATCATGTATAAAATATTATTGTATATCCTAGGTATATATACTTAAAATTGTTTCCATAACATTTAGCTCGTAATATAGTCAGGTGGTGACCTACTCTTTGTCGTGCCTTGTTATCCCATGATAAAGAATATTGATTTGAAACGTCAGATTGCATTTATTGATCGAGACTGTATCATTCATTTCTTATTATGCACTTTTTTAATCTCTATATGTTGTTGTGTAGATTGATAGGCCAAAGTACTTCATCAGCATTGATATTAGAATCTCATTGCCATGGGAACCATAACATATAAAGTAGCAGCCATGTTCATGGTATACAGGTAGGTATGGTTACTATATATCTGTTGTTATGGATACTGTGTACCATAGTTCTGGTTGCCATAGTACCCATTACAATAGTGATATATTGAAATAATACACTAAACTTTGACATGGTAGGATTAATTGTTGTCGTTTCTGTGTATAGTATTCAGTGGCTAATAGTACTTTTCATTGCTGTCAGTCAGTTTAGACTAGAGGCTTGACATTAGGTAACCTATATGTATATGTATGGTGAACTCAATAACTGGTAACCACTTGAATAATAGCTCTATGTGGCAAGTGACAAAATCACTCTGGATCACGAACGAGCCTTAATGCCAATATGTTGTTGTTTGTAACTCTGTAACTAGTCTGTAAGTCCTAGAAAGTTAATACAATTAGACAGTATTGCGATTTATTAACTTACTATAAAGAAAGGTGAAATAAAAACACATATGACAGCCAAGTCAAGTGATTTGGGTCAAAGTTACCAACTTGTTTTACACCAACAAGGTACTGAAATCTTCATTTTATTTCATTTTAATTTTGATAGAAATCTTTTGTATCTTAAATAAACAGATTACATGCATAGTAACCTTCTATGTCCAGTATTATCAAATATATTCTACACTATAAACTTAGAGTCTTTGATAAAAAGCAAAGCAAAATTGATTCAGCTCCTAAAGATTTCTTTCACCTTTACATTCATAAATTATACCAAAAATACAATGGCTTGAAATTTACCAGGTTTGTGCTTTTCCTGTTGCCATGGTGATAACAGATTGGCAAAAAGAACCCTCTACTTTTATTGTCTACAATACTTTGTAACTCCACCTAACTCCACCTAACTCCACCTATCTCTACCTAACTCCACCTATCTCTACCTAACTCCACCATGGAATAAAACAGATTGATGGCTACCAGCTGTAGACTATACAGAATGGGGGTAGATATACAGCAAGGGTTAATGTCACTATAAAATATCAGACAGAAATTGGCTATTACAATACTACCTAGAATGGTAGATAAAACAGGGACATAATTACAACAGTTTTGAAAAACAAATCTATCGTAAAACATTGTGTTTGATCTTTTGTTCAAATTCTATCATCCTATTGTGTATTGAACAATGCATGGCTTTAGACAATGAATCTAAAGTAGAGAATGTGATGTAAATGCCTGCCAAGTAAATAATTCTGTTATAAAAGACGTTCACTTTTATTGTTGTACTGTTTAATACTTTCAATTGTTAGGGTAAATGATTTCATCACCATGCCTTGTAAAGTGATAGTAACTTTCTTTGTCAAGTAGGTAACATCCATAGACAACCTTCCCCCCCCCCCTCTCTATGGTTTAATTAAATGCACATCTACCTGTGAATCCAAAAAGTGTCAAAATTTTCAATCCTATGAGATAAATCTTCCAAAAATATTTTATTCATTTCTCCTTGCTTATAATGATGTCTTGCATAAGTTTTTATCAATTTGGTAACCTGTGTTAAAATGAATCTCCAATAAAATTATTAACCATGAGACCCTATATGACAACAAGGTAAATGTTCACTAAAAAGGTGAATGTATGCAGAACCATGTTTAGTTGGTTACACTCATTCATTTTTAAAGTAATTCAAATTGGACGCAATATCAGGAGTCACTGACCAAGGTCACACTACAATGACAGACACAACACACAGAGGAATTAAATCTTGATAATTAGTTACTTGAATCCTATCTGTTGACATAGTGCCAAAACCAAGTAAAATATTCCAATAATCCACACAGAACAAAATGATTCTAAATTGGATGGATGGGTATTATATTGAACTCATGATGACAATTATCTAAGACTGTCATACATTGTGCAATCCAGGAGACTGCAACATAATAATGTGTGCAAACTAGAACAAACAAGGAAAGTGTGCCTCGTATACAGTAAATAAGAACTATCTGTGGGTCACATTTTGACCATTCTAGCTAACCAGAATAATAGTTATTTTGCTAACACACAAAAAGTTGGTGGGAGATAACATTGGGGTGGTCTATATGCAGCCAAAAAATTGTCACAGTGGTGGTTATAATTTGTTTGATGATGTCTCTGAGTTTAAACGATCCAGTTTGAATTATGAATAAAATTTACATGAAATGAATGATCCTATAGTGGCTCTGCGAATAATAACACTAAATGTGAATTGAGCATTGAATAATAAGCCTTTAAATATTTCCATGCAAGACTGAAATGGTATTTCAATGTTACATGTTTATGTATGTAAATGTCAAAATTTAACCCTGGAAATATTAACTCTATATATGGTCCGCATAATTTATCAAGATTCTATTTTAAAAGTACTCTGTGAATTGCAAATTAAAGCAGGCACGCGGTGTCTGACTGATGTTAGATGCGTTGGAGAAAACATAATTCATGTAATGATAGTTACAAAAATGTTGTAATATTGATGTTTTTTAAAGGTTTTATACACATACGTGTGACCTTACCTAATTCTCTGTGTCTCATGACCTAACTCACCCTGTCTTTCTTCAATCTGGTGAAATAATACAAAAATGAATGCTCTCTATGGCAGGATTTTAAGATGGCGACTCTACAGGTGCTGAGCACAAAATTATTGTTATTAATACTGCTGAATTTCGGGACAAATGGATCAAAATTTCCTTCTGACTTTATTTGTCATTTCTAAGTCATTCAGAATGTTACAGTATGAGTACGAATTGAAAGTATTATTATCACGTACACATTACACCTTACTTTTTATTTTTGACCGACCGACCGACCGACCGACCGAACAACCGACCGATGAGAAACTATGAGAAACACAGAATTAAATACGGCAGTCCTAACATGTAGAAAAACAGAATTAACAAATATTTGTTTTATATTCACCATCATGTTATCTTGTACATAAATGCATGACTACAGAATATTATGTAAATAGTTCATGCACTAGGGATTAAAATAACGAGACGTATAAGTATACAAAAAATGTATCAATATATAGTGAGTAAATATATAAACATCTCACTGGGACAGTATTAAACTTGCCTCTAAAAGTCAAGGTATAAAGACCACAACCAGAACATATGGTCATCAGTCATTCTGTCAAATATTAACAGTCTCTAATGCCATTATTTAGTTCTATTTTTACAATATAAGACATAAAAATAGGTCCAGACTCCATTTTGTCAATGTTCATGTTATATTGAACACCTGGTTATCCGGTATTGGTAGTTCTGAATTGTATAAAATTGTCATAATACATGAATTATTATTATACTATAATACTGTTAAGGATTAAAACTTACTTTTTTTCTTCTTTTTGGATTTACCCCTCAAAACGATGGCTTGATCACCACCCTGTGATCCCACAGAAGTATGCATGACTGTTGTTGTCGCTATTCAACCCTACTACCAGCAAAAACGCAATGCACCAACTCTGTGCTCCAACACCGATATAACTCTAGCTCTCCCTCCCTCTCTTCTTACAATGACAAAGCGATATTTTTATTGCTGGTGGGACATTGTGTTATTCCCATATGGTTTACATTGACCATTTCATTTTTGACAAATGACACAAACTTTTCTTTGTTCTTATGAAATCCTGCTGTGTTATGGTAATAATTCAGCCAACAGGTTTGATAAAGGGTTACCAAGGTGTGCACATTACAATAATGATTTATTGGAAATTTGAGTAACAGCTGTTTGAAAGTGATCGGCAAAAAATAACACCAAGCAATAACAATAAAAATAAGTATGTTTGACTTTGAGCATTACAGTGAAACTTTATGACCAAAGAAATATTAATTGGAAGTTATTCAGCAGAACCTATTTTGACAATAAACAGTATCACATACACATTATAAACTAACAAAATTGAAATAAGTAATTATTATTCTAGACTTGTTTTAAATTAAGCACAGCAGCATATCAAACATCTTGCCAGCCAGAATAATTCTGTTATTTTTATGAAAAATAAAAATAGGGAGACAGGTCTTACATCATTGTTTATAGAATGAGAACAGTTGTTTTATATTTTTAACAATATCCATGTTTTAAAACCACAGACCTGATATTGTCACTGATATTGGATGGCCAAAACAAAGTTTAACTCTACAGATAGCTGTAGAACATTGCCTCTATAAACATAAAAAGAAAACTGGATGGCCAAAACAAAGTTGAACTCTACAGATAGCTGTAGAACATTGCCTCTATAAACATAAAAAGAAAACTGGATGGCCAAAACAAAGTTTAACTCTACAGATAGCTGTAGAACATTGCCTCTATAAACATAAAAAGAAAACTGGATGGCCAAAACAAAGTTTAAGTCTACAGATAGCTGTAGAACATTGCCTCTATAAACATAAAAAGAAAACTGGATGGCCAAAACAAAGTTTAACTCTACAGATAGCTGTAGAACATTGCCTCTATAAACATAAAAAGAAAACTGGATGGCCAAAACAAAGTTTAACTCTACAGATAGCTGTAGAACATTGCCTCTATAAACATAAAAAGAAAACTGGATGGCCAAAACAAAGTTTAACTCTACAGATAGCTGTAGAACATTGCCTCTATAAACATAAAAAGAAAACTGGATGGCCAAAACAAGACAGGTTTGAGTCATGAAGCCTTACTAGTCTTATGATATATTCACTTCAGAGAACATCATCATGTCGGGGTATAAAAACAAGGATGACTTCACTATTATATTGTTCACTTAGTTAAAATCTGTCTGTATGGAATTTTAAACTGAATTGTGTACATTACTTGTAAAACACTTATGGTATAAGTGTACTTTTTTTTTTAAATTTGAGTTTATTCATTGGATTCTGTAAAAGATCTGTTCTGAAGCAGTTTTTGTACTCATGTTGTGCAGACTACTGGGTTTTTCTTGTACTGATTGCCATATTTTGCTAGCTAGTCTTCGACAAGGTTGACATGATAAGAACACCATCCGCTTAGGGACAATCACACACAAGCTCAACAAATGAACATAGTTCGTTTAGGACAAAACCCCCTCTCTCCCCCTAAATGAACATTCACAAGTGCGACATCACATGTTTATATATACATGATGAAAATTGCAGTGGTTAATTACACCACTGTGATTGATGTAATATAAAAACATTATGGTAAACATGAAGTACCAACCTTATGAACCTGTTTACTGAGACGATGGTAAACACATCAAAATACAACCCTAAACCCAGCACTGTATCTCACATTAGAAGTCAATTTTATCACTTTTCTATCAACATATCAGTAGTAAAGTAAATACAGAAGTTTTTATCATTTGAGGTGTGAAAGTTTTTTAAACTTCCGGGTTTTAGATGTATGAAAATGAAGTTCAGCATTCACACAGACGCAAGACCCCCCTCCCCCTCATTGTGCGATTGTCCCTAAATATAGACCAGCCTGCTGTGGAAGTGATATTTGTCATGTTATGCACTGCTGACCAAGCAAATCTACCAATGCTATTGATTGATGGGGATGTTACAACTTGTCAAAGTGACAACTCTTTTTAAACTTACAGTGAATAGAGTGCATTGTGTGAAGACACACACACACACAGCAAGTATACTACGCATCACGGTACAACTGATCTGTACATCATAGGTGTCACCATGCACTGATGTACCTTATTCACCCATTCAGTCAAGCCAGGCAATTATCCTTGCCAAGTTGTCTTCTTTAAAAGCTATTCACAGCTAACCACCGGATCATGGCAAATCCGGTCTCATTTCAACATATGGTGTAGAATTCTAATGGCTATTTAGTTATTTACTATCCATTTGCATTTGACTGCAAAAGCAACGATTATTTAATGTTCCCTTTGCCTCATTTCAACTCTAGTGTGGTAAACTAACACTCAATGTCAATTTTAACACTTCTAAGTATGATCCTCTGATAGGAATGTATTTCAATGTGTTTTATAACACGTCCAGTTACTTTTGATAACACGTCCAGTTACACCTGATCTTGGTGTGGAATTCTTAGTGTGTCAATGTTAATGGTATCATTTCCTAACACATAACACAAAGTCAACAGTCACTGTGGTATTCATCATATTCACACCAACTGGTATATTTCCTCAGCTTGGGATGTGATGCTGTATACTTATAAACAATGAATTTACTTGGGGGGGGGGGGAGGGGGGGGGGGGTTGTGATGAAATCCCAGTTGTCAGTTAGTTTCAACCTAAAACTTTTCAGTTGGAACCTATATGTAGTTGCTATGGGTAACAGACTACCTTTGTAATAGTGTTGATGCCAGTCTGTCTTTCCGTACATATTACTGAATCCAATGTATTTTAATACAAGAATTAATTTGCCACTTCAAGAAAAACACTTTCTTATTTTGTTGATTCTATTGATGCCTGTCTCTGTACATCGATACTCTACATGCATCACAATAGATGTGGTGTCTGTGTGATATTCAATCCTATATATTGGCAACAGAGAGTTTCCCTTTCTGCATTTTAATCAATATTTTAAATACTACAGCAGACAGATTTCTGAGTTTCTCATTTGTAGTGTTGCTAGTTTATATTTCAGAAGTAAACTACGGTTGGAAAATATTCATGTATCGTATTTTAGTGCTTATATGACTAATTTCACTTTCCTGATCACCAGTCAGAAGATTTATACAACATTTTAGAGAAGTGTGGATTTGAAAAAGAAAATTGACTAAAATTAAACTACTGGAACTATTGTTTCCCTTGGTCTTAAAGTTAAATTGCCTGATTTTCCAGTTCTCTGAAAACGAGAGGATTGTGAAGTTTGGCCACTAGGAGTGCTGTTCAGAAACAGATTTTAGATAAAAAATGGGGGTCACACTATTTGAAAATCATCCAATCCAAAAATTGGTCAATTTTATTCTTTCTAAAATTCTTTCTTGGATAGTTTTGCTTATACTGTCTTTAATGATGTGTGGTATATCTTGTAATGGATGTCTTTTACTCATCATACTTGCTTCCTTTACTGTCATGTTCACTACTATGTATGATGACTGCACTCCTTATCCACAGATTCAACCCTTATCTATTTGCCGCAATCCTTTGGAATCCCCTTTTTACTTTGTCTAACAATTTAGAGGGGGAGGGGGGAACACCTTTACCTTGAGTCTAAAACTCTGGGTGGAAAACATCTAAAAACGTACATCGACAATAACCACAACAGTGAATAAAATGTACTTTTTACTAGAGACACTGTTTGCCTTAAGTTATGTTATCTATTAACCTTATACTGTAAGTTACAGTTTATGTGATGATAGCAATAACAGCAATTATTATTCAGATGAAATTCAAGATTTCTCACTGACACTGTATTTTCTGTTTTTCCCTGTACACAATATTCGTATGCATCACCTGAACTACACCTAACTCGGCACATTACACAATATACTAATACAATCAATCTATAGAGTACAGGAAAATATTAACTACTTTTTGGCAACAGCAGCTGCTGAATAGGAAGTCTAGATCTTAAAATAGATGGTTTTAACTCAGACAAAACATCCATTTATTTGTCTTTACATCAGATTTGTGCAACGTTGTCTCCTCTGACACACAAAAGGCAAAGTTAGGAATGGATGGAAACACAGGTATAGTGGGGTTGACAGGAGGGAGATTTCACACATAATTCCAGTGAATGGAATTCAATGGTATGAATGCAGGTGTTGGAAGTGAAAGTGTGTGTGTGTGTGTGTGTGTGTATACATGTACATTATAGTAGATATTCAGATCAAATCAAATCTGACATTCTATGTAGATACTGACTAAAGTTAAGAGACTAGAAGAGCTAACGGTGTGAGACTAAGCTATAGTCTATAGACAGACCAAAACAACTTTGCTGATACAGTGGATAAAACCATCAAATGACTGATGATGACATACCATTACACTAATTCTTCCTGCGTCACTTTCTAGATAATTTATCTAATACTGAGACTCAAATGAAGCAATTGGCAAGGTCATTAGGTCAATTGACACACATTGATGGTTTATAGTCACTGGTAAGTATGTTTTGTACATTTACAAATGTTGGAAGGTATTATACTTTATACGGAAATCAGCTTTGAAACTTAAGTATAGCTTCTACTTCGGTGTATATAAGCAGACAGACTGATACATAAATGTGGAATATGGGTGGATAGATAAAAAGATAGACAGATGGATGGATGGATGGATGGATGGATGGATGGATGGATGGATGGATGGATGGATGGATGGACGGACGGACGGACGGACGGACGGACGGACGGACGGACGGACGGACGGATGGACAGATGATGGAGTCAATCTAACATCTAGATATATGAATGGATGCATGGATAGATAGACAATCAGACAGACAGACAGACAGACAGACAGACAGACAGACAGACTAATTCACTCTTCATCTGAGATATAACTGAGATTCCAAGTAATTTGATATGGTTTATAAAGCAGCACATATATGTATCAACTTTGTCTCTGGAATGATTACAGTATTGTACGGCATGTGGACAGAGTGCAGTATAACTTTACATTCCAAACATTCTAATCTAGGACCACAGATGAATAAAAATGACAACAGTCAGCTATTTCTCATGTACTTACTTACAGTTAACACCTGCTACGCTTTTCAAAGTTTGATTCATCAATACTATGGTCACATTCAGCAAGTGCAATATCTGTCAATAGAGGGTGCTATACTATACCGTAATGGTGATGTTTTGTTCAGCATTTCAATACCTACTGTGTATACATCAGTTGATGAATCAACCATGAAATTCCCCAATTCTTCCTTCAACATGATGCAAGTGGTTAAATATCCACATAAAGTGAATTATCTCTCATGGGTTGATGAAAACAACTTTGAATTGTTTATGACAATATAAAAATTCTATTATTAGAAGTTTCATCAATATCTGGCTATCAATAATGACATCTCTTTTTTTCAGAAAGCAATCAGCTGTTGCTAGGCAATTCCCTTTCTGGTGTATTGCTATGGTAACAGCCCTGATGTAGATTACAAGAGTCATCCATCATTTGCTATTACGACAGAGAAACAGGCTAGGAGGAAAATTGGCCATCATAAATCATTATTTTCACTTTTGTACTGAAAGATAAAGGTTCAGAAAAATTGTAGCCGATGGGCTAGGGACAGTATTAATAAGAAATAAAATGAGAGTTTATGGCACCATGGTATAATAAAGAAAGGTAACAGAGATAACTGAAAGATAAATATATCAATATACTTTGAAAGATAAATGTTATTCAATAATCAAAACCTTCTGGGCCTACATCGGTTCAAACTATGGTCAACATATCACTTGATTATTCAGGAAAAATGTACAAATGTATTTACACAAATAAAATGTGACAACTCGGTCACTGAAAATCCAATTTTCCTAATTCTATTTTGCCTAATTGTTTAATATCTGGTGGTGATAAATTTCTGAGATAAATCAATCAATTCCTTATCCATGTTTATAATCTAGCAGACATGCATAGAAGAGGTCATGATCTGTTTTCACCTTGGGAGAGTGTTCAATTTAGAGAAATAGCGCCCTCAATGGTCAAACTTGAAAAATATCTGTTGAGAGCATCAAGCATATATCATATATATTATTACCATTCTTAGACTTTATGAAAACTGGATAGACTATTAAGTCAAAGGCTTTCTCAAACTGTGACGAGATCGAGAAAATTGCAAATATATCTACATTAAAAATAGATAAAAAGTACATAAACATGCAAAGTGATGACTCAAAACAAATAAATATGGCAAACACGAATGAAAAGAAATCTGCATTAGCAGTGAACTTATATACAATGCTGTTGTCCAAAGTGGTTTCTAGCTTTTGATGACAAGAAAAAAAATGTCAAGAAGTTGCCATGGTTTTATGAATGGATGATTGTATTACTTGATCACTAGCATGAAATTGGGAAAAAGACCTGTTGATAACTGATGTCTATCAAATAGCTAAAAAGCTTACATACTACTAGCTGTGGAATGACAGCCTAGAAAAACCCTGGAAAGTCTCTAGAAATACTTGAAAGGTGAATAAAATCAGTGTCTTTGGTAAGGTTTGGGAACCCCAGCTGATAACAAAAGGGGAGAAATCTGGTAAAACTGACATAGTTTCCAATATGTACATTTAATACCATAATTTTGATGTGAAACCCTGTAAAATGACTAGGGAACTCTGAGATTTTCCCACCTTTAACTTGCACTTAGTTTTGATTCAACCATCTAGGAGTTACCGAAATTGCTACCTTTCACTGTTAAAACCTTCCATAAGATCACAGATCATGGCTAAGCTAAAGGAAATGTTGACACACATAGAGTAAGGAAAGATTGATAAATCACATTAATTGATGGCATACTTCTGTTTTCAATTGCCTTATATTTATACCATAGTGGCGACTATTAGTGGGAATGCTTCACTGACATTACCAGGTTATTTTGTAAAGTGTTATGTCAGCTGGCAACTACAAATTACTTGATGCAATTACACAAACCTGTAATTACATTTGTCAATCAACACAAGGGGCAGTCTGACCTTCTTTGTAAAAAGGTCAACAAATTCAAACCAAATCATCATCACTAGTTCATCGTAAATATATATGCTTTTCAAAGTACAAACTTTTGATTTTTTCTTCTACAATTGACAATAAATACACAAATTTAAACTATAAATGAACTCTTTCATTTTGGACTTCTATGTGATATAATGGTATGGTAGTTTAGAGGTTTGACCTAGCTGGTGTCTCTCTGTCTTAAAACAAACTATCCATTGATTTGAATAACTCTTCAATGCACAAACAGACAAATAATTAAAACTAGTCAGCTATGAAGTAATTCTTTTATATATTACTTGATCTGTGATAATGATGGATAATTAATTGTCACCGTATTCAGCATTACGGCATACAAAATGATAACATAGTAAAGGGTCATGCTCTAATATGGGAAAATTGATAACTTGATAATTCACAACAGACATTTCCACAGTTCAGCTACTAATTAAACTCTTTTATGAATTTATCTGTCATAATTGGTTGATTCTCACTATTCAGCGTCATGGGATATATACATAGTGAGGGTCGTCCTCTAAATTACGCCATTGATAACTTGAGAGCAGGTTTCTCCAAATATTAAAGGGTAAAATATAGTACTGGGTATAATGATCAACACATTTTGTGACTTCAATTTTTATTATAATTGACTTCATACTTGATTGCCTTCCATAATTGATAATCGTCAGTCAGAATACTTGCAATAATTTATATCTATGACGAAAACTGTGCATAAATCATACAAAGTCCATTAAACTGTAAATGTTGAAACATAAATCCAACATACCATACGTACGTCACATCAGCTGAACTCATTATAGTAAGTACACTGGAGTGACTAATGGAGGAGTCTCCTCTATACAACTAATATCACAGAAATCAATAACTTATCGTAAAAGACATACATGATAACATTTGGGTCTTTTCAAGCACTGAAATGGTTGGCAGTCATGTATGTAATGTGTGATTGAAATTCATTTGCTTTTGTCTAGCTACCAATTATGGATGAAAGGAGACCATTAGTCAACATTTAAGACTTTTACTAATCATAAGTAGGTTATCATTTTATAACATGGAACTTTTGATAAGCAGAAATTTACATCTTCTGAATTCTACTCTAAATGTTAAAAGAACATATTGATGATGGAAGACATAATGTACAGTAATAAATTATAAATGGCAGTTTTCTCTTTAGGTATCCTCTGACTCCTAGTATAGTCTAACTTAGACTAATGATCCTAATAGCTATCAAATATGTGATTGAGTGTTTACATAATTCCTTCATTTTGGATGGAGGTCAAGTAAACAACTGAAGACAGTGTTTCAAGTCACATGATGGTCACATGACCACTGCTGAGCCGGGGACAAACAAGTCAGTGATTTAGGTCACATGATGGTCATATGACTCCTGCTGATGGCCATAAGGTAAACAAATGATAGTCAGTGTTGAGGTCACTTGATAGTGGTCACATGACAATTCATATGGATGTGAAGTAAACAACCAAAGTCAGTATTTCCAGTCATGTGACTATAGTTCTGTATGGATGGATCTCATTTAAACAGCTGAAGTCAGGCGTTTCAAGTCACATGATGGTCACATGACCACTTCACTATTGATGGGAATATAACTGAAGTCATTGATTCAGGTTACCTGATAGTCATATGACAACTCTACTATTGGATGTCAAGTAAGCAATCATGCGTCTCCAATCATGTGACCACTTCACTATGTGTGGATGTGAAGTAAGCAACTGGTGTCAATGTTTAAGGTCATGTGACCACTTCACTATGCATAGATGGGAAGTAAATAACTGATGACAGTGTTTCCGGTCACATGACGGTCACATGACTATGTCACTATGGATGGCCATGAAGCCAAGACATGAAGTAAATAACTGATAGAATAAAAATTGATGTCTGTGTTTCCATGCAGTCACATGATGGTCACATGACCTCTTCTCTATGGATGAATGTGAACCAAACAACTGAAGTCAGTATTTCAGGTCATACAAAACACCATATCATTGATGTGTAAAGTATACAAGTACAGCTAGACAGTTTGTAATTAAGTCAGTGATGTTCACTGCCCTTATACCATTCATCATTCTACAGAATTGATTACACAATCCGACAAAATTGGAAGTGGGATTTCTTTCAGATATCTTCAATTTCACTAAATGCAAGTGTTACAAATTAAAGAGTATCCAACCTTAATGAAACCTTATAAAAACATGTATTTATGTTAGAGGTGGTGATTAAGTAAAGATAAAATTTACTTGAGTTTTCATACCATATATTTCACTCGGTTTGCAAAGAAAATAATGGTTAAAATATGGGGAG
Organism: Glandiceps talaboti; assembly: GCF_964340395.1. Lineage (NCBI taxonomy): Eukaryota > Metazoa > Hemichordata > Enteropneusta > Spengelidae > Glandiceps > Glandiceps talaboti. The sequence goes on along the minus strand of NC_135563.1, from coordinate 22,313,587 downwards.
CATATATTGTAATATGGCTGCAGTTTTCACTGATTACGAGTATTTTTAGTAAAAAAACATGGAAAATAATTAATCCTTAATAATCTAAAGCTGATGCCATTCATGGAAAGAATCACAGTACAGCATTATTCAGACAAATTTCATCACAATCAGCTTGTAAGATGTAAAAAAAATCTTTGTTATTTCAATCTCTTTTGTGCATACATAATGAGGTTTTAAACTTGAAATTGACCCCAAGGTCACTTGTAGAATACCCCCATTTTTAGGGAATTTGGAGTATTTTTCAGAAATTCTGGTATACTCTATTGTAAATTAGGGTCATGAAATTTTTTTTTTAAATTGTATTCTTGCTGAATTTTAGTCAAAATTAGACCCAACTAGGTATTTATATTTATAATAACATCACTGTGTTTACATGTGATTGTGAGGACGTGTAGCCATGATTCACATAGTAATTTAACATTTCATTCCAGTGTTTATTTGACACTTAAAATAGTGTGAATTAGTGAATATAAGCAATGCTTTGGCACCAGATTAGAGTCTAACACCCTTGATTGTTAGCTAAATAACATAATGCCATGAATTTAACACCTTCTAATGTACAATATTTATCCCTCAGGATAACACATGATTGTTGCACTGTCAGCACTAATTATACAGACGTGACTTTTAATGTCAAAATTGAATGCAAATTCATTCAAGTTCATGCCATCTTTTAAAAGAACAAATTCTGCTGCACTTATAGACTATGACAAGGAGAACAGTAAGGACCTTTTCAACATGTACATGCCTGTAGGCAGATCACAGCAAATATGTTGATGTATTCCAACCTTCATAACATTGCTTCTATCTCAATGAATCCTATAATCTAGGCATATGTGTTATGCCAGGTGTGTTGTTTGCCTCCTAGCCATCTATACAATTGCAATATAGTCAGAGATCGAGTACCAAGGTCAGCACATATCCATCATCAGACTACACAATCCACATTAGTTCACTGAAAGATTAAAAGCTAAGACTTGGTATTCCTATCTGCAGTCTGGCTGGGACTACAGTATCATATGACCCCAAGTGACTTTAATACAAAAGTCAGCAGATGATGTGCAACTAAGAATAGCTGATAATCAGCTGTATGACGCCTTCCTGTAACATATATCTCACAGACATCAGTTAATGATTCTTTTACATTCTACTTTCTATTACACACATATGTGTAGAGTTACAGATTTAAAATCCTGTATCAGAAAGGAGTATTAATCTGGTAAAACTTCCATCAACACAAGTATACACAAATATAACATTAAAATATGTCTGGAGATTTCAAGTATAAGTCATCAAAGCTTAATTTCTGTTCCATGTCATTTTCAAAGAAAATACAAATTTGGGGGTCCACCATCTTGTTTTCAAGGAAATCAATAGTCTTTCATTTCCCCAAGTGATAGTCAAAGAATTTAATTATGTGCTTTATTACTTACAACATGCTATGGAAATATTATATGGTTAATACATAGACAAAATGTCACATTAATACAACATGTCTTGATTTACACATATCAGAAAGGAATTTTGCAAGTGGAACTGTACAAAATTAATCAGCAGCCATATTGAATTCTAAAATGGTTTAATTTTTATATCACTTTGACCACTATTTATCAAATTTTTAGTTATGCTTGATTTTTACTTGTTCTTAATTGAGAACGGGTTTGAGATTCTTGAACAGCAAAAAGTTAAAGTTTGATATTTCAATAGTTTTCACCTTATGGTTTCTAAATGTATATCATACAAATCAGTACGATTGAACTGCAATAGTTTCTTGGACCACAGGAGCTGGCACTGTTGCTTAAAGTTCACCACTAGAGGGCGACCCAGAGGGTCAGTGGTTTGGACAAACTATTTTGTGGTTCAACCAGAAGAAAAAGTATAAATATTATTTTTCTATTATGTTTTTAATTTTTTCATAATTTGATAATGTGTTTTCTTTTCAACCTCTGGCAAATAATAACAGCACCCCATGATGTACAAGTGTAGCATATCTGTGGTATTTGCATGAGTGCCTGTGTGAGTGAAGTAGAAAACACTGCAAGCATGAATACCTATATCCCTGAATACCTATACTGGCATTCACACAGCATGAGGTCCTGTTATTTTTATATTATGTTTGTCTGAAACAAATCGCTGTAAAAATCATACCACCATACCATCACACACTTTCATATATGACTGTATCCTCATTTGCATATCATTTGCATGCAGGTATGCAATAAAGTTTTCATTATTGCACTGCAGTGCAAATACCACTTGAATGGGCATGCATCAGCACAAATATGTGCACTGGTGTAAACAATCACTTTACTGTACTAAAAATATAAATTATCATTTCACTCAAGGTTATATAAATCTATAAACAAGATCATTTCATATTTTTTAAATTTAAGATTTCTAATAATGTATCAATTTCTTTCATATTATGCAATTATAATTTTAACATTGCACTAACTCAAGGTTAACAGACAATATCATTTCATTTTTTTAAATTATTGCCGTTTCTAATAAATATGACGGTATCATGTCTATGATTCACACTCAACTTACATTGTATGCTGTACTCACTCAGACTCAAAGTGGATAAAATGTACGGCATTCTGATTACATGACTGAATTCTATTATAATATTGGAATTGAAGATTTATTTGGGAAAGAAAATTATGAATGTTCCAAATGTGTCATTTAGAGCTTGGCCTTTGTGAGTGGAAGAACGTGCCATCTACCATATAGGTATATTATACTTTAGTGTCAAAAGATTTCCCATCAAGAGATTAAGATGAATTTATTAGATTTACGATAGTAAATCAAATTTATAGTTGGAATGCAATGTCTCAAGCCATTACATCAAACAAACGAAGTCAATCTCTCCTTATATAGTGTGTGCATAACTGCCTACAGTGAAAAAACTGGTTACCACAGAATCTATGATGACGTCCTTACAATACTGACTGGCAGGAATTCAAACCTGTAAGTGGGGTTTTCAAAATACCACTGTCTATACGTAAACGAAAAAGAAATTATAAATTTATCCTTAAAATATTATTACAACTTACAATAGAGCTTGTCAATCACTACACACTATATTAAATACTTTGAGATTCTAGTTAAGTAGATAGTCCAGTAAACACAGAGTGTCAACAGTTACTTGACTAATGTGTCTATTTTAGGTAAATGAGGTACAGCACATGTAGATATGATTTAGTGTGTTGAACAACAGCCTCTCTATGATAGCAGGACCGTGGTTGATGTGGGTGCAATTTTGATGTTGAACACATACATGCAAATAGTTGTTTTACTCACATACTATTGTGATATATGTTAAAGTAGAGAGTACAACATACAGAAAAAAGATAAATGAAGTAGTCTGTAATATGTGTTAAACCACACGTGAACCTTGAGACTCTATCACAGTATCAGAGTTTATCATAGCGGGACTATTAGTTGAATAGAGTACAGTGGGTGTAATTTTGATGTTGACTGCATGAGCACTGCATACATGCAAATAGTTCTATATACTTACACACTTGCTATCAACATTGTGACTATCTGTACACTATTTACTTGTATTGTATCGTATACAAAATAAATATCAATTTAATATTATTAATAATAAATTGTATATCAATGACCAAATCTTAGTCAAAACCCGTTTTAATCATTATTCTTGTTAATTCCTTTTTTTTAAAAGCGTTTTACCTTTTGTTGAGACAATCTTTCTGCACTTCTTTGTTTAGGTTTTTACCTTTTTCAGCCATACTAGTAATTTTTTTATTTATTCATTTTTCTTCTTCTGTGAAGTGCTTATGAGCATTGTCATGGATATATGGCATTTAATAAATGTTTTACTATAATTTATTATTTAAAAAATACCATAAATTCTTTTGATTAAATGGTCAAGATTATGTCAAGGATGTGAATGCCCAGACTGAGGACTGATCAATCTTAGGAATGAATATTAAAGTCAATATTACCAACACTATTTTCATTTGTAAACAAACTGGTTTCATCAACAAAATAAACACATGTACACATTTCCATACTTCAAGGGTATGGTTACGTTACGTCAACATAACAACATCACCTCTGTTAAGTACATAGCTACTAAGTACTATATTACGTACATGTGCCATGCTCCACTGCAGGTACAAAATGGATAACAATTAATATGCTATTATCAAGGCAAGTTAATTGTAGCATTGTGCAACTGGTTGAATGTTGAAATCGTTCATTTTTATTTTCAGATATCATACAAAAATTGCAGAGAATAAAATGACATGATATGAATGCATGGCCAAATGAATTATGGATATATTTACACTTTAGATTATATTAACATGTAAAAATATGTATTCACTTTATGAATTTAGAACACTGACAAAATGTTACAACCATTCCACTTTGATTAGATTAGATGATTGGATTGGATTAGATAAGATTAAATTAGACTAGATTAGATTAGATTAGATTAGACTAGATAAGACTAGACTAGATTAGGATTAGATTAGATTAGATTACATTAGACTAGATTAGGATTGGATTGGATTAGACTAGATTAGACTAGACTAGATTAGACTAGATTAGATTAGATTAGATTAGATGAGATGAGATTAGATTACATAAGACTAGATTAGGATTGGATTAGACTAGATTGATTAGATTAGATTAGATTAGATTAGATTAGATTAGATTAGATTAGATTAGATTAGATTATTGACCAGAATGACTGTAATGCAAAAAGATTTGTGCCTAAGTGTTGTTACCATAATGTTTATCACTTTTTTAAACAGGCTACTGGGTAAGCTCTCTAATTTATTCACTGAATAACCGACATCAAACAGTCTATTCCTGACCATAATCTATTTTTGTTCTCTGAATTGCACCCAATTTCTAATGAGCTCAAATTACAAAGAATGGAAGGTTACACCACCATATCGGTCAACTATTAAAATGAAATGTCATCAGGAAAAAATACTGGGGGTTAAAAGGTAATATTACAAAGGTGAAATTATTCTTATTTCCCCAATGAATTATATATTAGTTATAGGAAGCTAATATGAATAATTACGGAACTCCCTACCGATCATCCTTTAAATAATTAATAGTACACATTTTTTTAATATTTAATATTTTAAATTATTAATCAGATTATCATAATTCTCACTGAATCAGTCTGGCAAAACTAAATATTCTGGTTCTAAATTCTTTAAAGTATTCTACCTATTCTCTTTCTTAATTTTCCTTATAAATTAATATTAATTTGCCAATTTTATAATTCTTGAAAGAATATTTTTTGGAAATTAATTTTAATTTACAGTCTCAAAACTATAATAATAATATTGGACCATGAAAGAAAAGAAACAAGTAAATTTTACAAAACATGAAAATGTAATTTTAAATATATTTGATGTCATGAATATAAGTATAGATAAGAATAATTCTTACATCACAAGGGTTTTAATTACTAATGTTTTGCTTGTTCAGGTTGACAGGCAGATTGACAAATGACATGGTGAACAGATTTAAGGATATTTCATAGATAAGTTCATGGCTACGAAATTGGGTGGATTTTTAATAACTTTTAATATTAGCTAAAGTCAAAATGCTAATTTTATTACAAAGTTAATGATACCAAGAGGTTAAATCAGAGAAAAATAAGAGTTTCCTGAAGATAAATGTTGAAGTAATTTAACAGAATATTGGTGTCAACGTTTCATATCTGGTACCTAAAAGTTGAATCAATAGCAAACACACATTGGTTATTATATACAGTACTATGAAATACAAAAAGGACTATTACAGGAACACATTCCAAACATATTCATCACCATTGGGTATAACTTTGGAGACTTGCTACTTAACTGCATGTATTAACGTGAAACTGTTTTTGGAAGAGTATAACCTCTCATCTACACAGATTTGCCAATTTCACTATATATACTATGAAAGCCACAGTGATGGCTTCCTCCATATGTTGAGTTGACACAAATATACAGCTCAGTATGACATGGTGGTGATATGTACAATCATAACAGCTGTTTCTACTGTAAATGTGAAATAATTACAAATCAATATGAAATGGACACTGTCTCTCCCTATTCAACATCATGACAAACTCATGTTACTATGTTGACAGGACGGATATTGCAGATTTGCAAAAAAGACATCCTACTATTTATGATGATGATGTGAACTGACAGGTGATGGACATCCTTGATATCTGCAATTTATCATTCTATTGACCAAGATGGATCACACCATGATATAGATCATTGCATCTACAGATGAGCACATTGATCACTGTATTTATGTCCACAGTTAAAGAATTTGTACCTAGTCCAATATATCATTTGCTGACCAAGAAACCAAGATGGCGATTTCTATAGCCATGTTCACATTGCAGTATTATATCTGAATGTTACTGACCAGGATCACAAAATGGAGATCTCTGTATTTTCAATGTTCACATTTAATGTATTACAGCACTTATACCTGCATGTAAATTGCTATTTATCAACCAATATCATCATATCATGAGATGGAGATCATCATATCCTTGTTCACATTATAACATTTATACCTCAATATGTACTGTTTATATACAGACCAAGATCATAGCATCTAGATTCATAATAGCAGTGTTCACATTACAGCATTTAGACTGTTGTAAAATTGAGAAAAATTATATCAGAACAACTAAAGTGACCATCCACTGTTTTCAGCTAAAATTCAAATAAATACATAGACTATATACCTGAGACATTTCCATCTCAAGCCACATTGTGAAAAAAAAAATATGGCAAACACTGCAGTCATATCAGTAACATATTCATATCTCAGCATTGTTATGAAAATTTAATTTTTCACAAATAATAAATGCAATCATATTAACACTGACCAAAGGCTGGATTGTTACATTATTCATTCCACTCCTAGATTGACAGTAACTGATTAGTCTCGCATACTAATAAGTTTTATGATAGCTAATTTTCATTGATACTGTATCTGATGTTCTCTCCTGAGAGTTTATTTCCAATTATTCCTTGTCTAATTTTGACATTGGAATGTGAATATATTATAGAAAGAGTCAATTAACAATCAGTATTTGCATTAATTTATTCCGTTTGGACTTAGACAGAAAAATGACAATTATAGATTTTAATTTTTCTAACTAGATTGGCCTTCCTGTAACATGTAGTTGTGCTTGGCATATATCAATGCACATAATGAAACCAGAAAAATTGTAAGCATGTATATTTGTGCAGTTTGTAAGGGATATATCCTGAATATACATTGATTACATTTACACAGCTTGGACTGGCATACCTTTAACTTGAACTTAAACAACAACACTTAATGATAATTTAAAACTAAATTTTATTAAATTATTGTAAAATATATCACTATACGTTGACAGATACATGTGCATCTAAGCTATGATTTTATTTTCATATTCATATGCCAGTATACTTGAATATTGGAAAAAGAATTTTTTTTATTTCAAAATGAGAATGTTTATGTGTGGAAATGACATTACAAGGTTAGTGACACTGCATGATTAGCATATCGAAATTATATGAATTTGGTACAGTGACTTCAATGACCTTATATAGCACAATTCACACTATAGCTAAAAATATATACATTATCTCATTGCAGCTTAATATGATGGAACAAAATGTTGCCACTTTAGTTTAGATCAAAATCAACAAAGTGTTCAAAGTTTTAAAATAATTATTTTACTGATTTTAAAAAAGCTTATTGATAAAATATGCCATGATGTGCAGTAATTAAGAGACTCAGTTCAAATGTCCAGCTGTTTAAATATTTCACTATGTGTGTACTATACATGTACACCATAAGTGTATTGCTAGTGGGGATTCTTATAATGGTATGTCACAGATATTGCCAGAAGAAATCAGAGTCACCAGCTGTCATCCTACTATTGTGACTATAAAGTCACGACTACAAATATACAGTAGTTCTTAAAAGGTTTCTTATATATGTCACAGACATCGCCAGAAAGAACATGATTTTTTATGTAAGTCAATGACTACAGTTATTCTATTGCACAATAGTTTCTGTGTCACCAGACACAGTTCCAGTGAGGTAATCAAGATAGTAATGTGCTAGGTTTGAGACATTTGTCTGGGCAGCACAGTATAGTACATACAACCACCAAGTACATGTTTGGGAGGTCCTCACGGGTACATTTAAAATACCAACGTTTCTCCTCCTAAAGTCATCAACATAATACCATGCCCACTCATCATGTAGTGCCAACCCTTAGTAACCACCGATCAAATTCAAAATTTATCAAGGAAGGCATTGAATACTGACATGAAATAAAAAAATGATACGGGAAATTGCAAACTACAGCTTGGACAGAAATTGCAACTACAGCTTGGACAGAAATTGCAAACTACAGCTTGGACAGAAATTGCAAACTACAGCTTGGATAGAAAGTGCTTGAAGGTTTAAAATTATCAGTGATTACCATCAGACTGTACATGAATGCATTGACTATTGTATAATTTCCCTTTGTGGTCTAAAAGGAAAGCAATATTGCCATTACTTATCAATTATTTAACAACCAAAGCAAAAGATTTCACTTTATAGTCCTATTCCTTTTACTATTAATTTACACTCTAAAGGTAATGCTATTCGAAAATTAATAGTTGCTTAGAAAACTTTCACCCCAATAACTAAAAAGCTATAAAAAAAAACTTAACTTTATCCATATCCTTTCCACTATCAGTTCATACAGTTATAGCTGTATTACTATCAATGGTCCTGACAATTGCAAAAAATGTCTACAGAAATTCTTATTGAAAATCTTTTTGCCTACAGTTGAATTTCAACCCTAGGTTACTGAAATCAAATACATTTTATGTAATTCATATAAAATTCAACTCTTGTCTTTAGAAATTGTCAGTGAAAAACATGTTGCTTACTGTCTGTTTAATTTCAACCCCAGATACTATTGAAATCACAGTATTACATGAGAATGTCTGGCTCGGATCTTTGACTAGTAATTTATACCTCTTAATTTTATTTCAATTCTCTTCAAAGGGACACTTAAGCCTGAAATTATGCCCATGTGATATCTGTTCCTTAGCAATAAGAGACAAAGTGATATGATTTTAACATCTGTTCTTGGTTTTAAATATTCATTGCAAAGGTAAAATTACTATTGAATCCATTATTCAGTTAAAAACCAATTTACATTTTAGAGAATTTTTTTTAAAACTCTTTTCATAAACCTGAACAGGCTAATAATTTAGGAAATTCAAACCGATCGTTGTATTCATTAACAGCAGACTTTGGACGATAGCTTATATTCAATTGCTACTTAGCAGCAGCAGTCAAATTGCTGAAATCTAAAGAGTCTCACTAGAAATTATGTGTAAATGGAATAAAATGACATCATTGATCATTTGTCTGAAATGTTACATAATATAGTAGTCCTGTCAACAGATTGCCCTGTTTTTAGTTAGATGGATATTAGGTAATAGTCTCATCAACAGATTGCCCTGTTTTTAGTGAGCAGGATAGGTAGTAGTCCTGTCAACAGATTGCCTTGTTTTAGTGAGCAGGATAGGTAGTCCCGTCAACAGATTGCCTTGTTTTAGTGAGCAGGATTATGTAGTAGTCCTGTCAACAGATTGCCTTGTTTTAGTGAGCAGGATAGGTATTAGTCCTGTCAACAGATTGTGATATTTTAGTGAGCAGGATGTTAGGTAGTAGTCCTGTCAACAGATTGCCATGTTTTAAGTTAGCTGGATGATTGAAGATTTTCCCATTAACATCCTCCAATCACAAGAATCAACAAATAATATATAGAGTTGAGCCTACATTCCATTGCTATGACTTTTGTTAACAAGTGTGGCTTTATTCTATATCAAATGGCTGATGTATGTTACTTTTGTACCTGATATTAATGATTCACCAGGTGAAGTTCTTGACCCTTAAATCATAAGAAACTCTCAAAACAACTTCCTGAGTGAATCCTCTACAAAAGTCAATACAGTAGACAGAATTCAATAAATCATACCGTATTTTGTAATTTAAGAATCTCCTGGCACTGGATGACTCAGTAAGTTGGTTGTAGACTACAGCATAAATACATTCCAATATTTAGTCAGCAACTGCTCATGATGATTATAACTACTACATGTAGGTTAGACATATTAGGAATGCAAAAATTAGGAATGCAATAATGCAGGGATAGTATAGAATAGTATTGTACCACATCATTTTATTAGTGTAACATATTGTAATAGTATCACATGGTATTATAATGTATAGTACTAGTGTAGCACAGTGCAGTATAGTGCAGTAAATAGTGTAGTGTAGTGTAGTGTAGTGTAGTGTAGTGTAGTGTAGTGTATACTGTAGTGTAGTGTAATGTATTGTAGTGTAGTGTATTGTAGTGTATTGTAGTGCAGTGTATAGTGTAGTGTAGTGTAGTGTAGTGCAGTGCAGTGCAGTGTAATGTAGAGTGTAGTGTAGTGTAGTGTAGTGTAGTGTAGTGTAGTGTAGTGTAGTGTAGTGTAGTGTCATGTTGTATTGTTTTTATAGCCTTAGTGTCACCATATAGGGATTTAGACCAAAGTCTCCCCTCTCAAGACAATAGTTAAAATCCCCACATGACTTGACTGTAGGCTATTGTTTGGATTACCTGCATTGCGTTTTATATTTCTAACATTTCTACAACAGTTTCAAATATCAGGTAAAGCCTGGGGACTGGCCGTAAAGAAGAAGTCATTAATATTAATAAGCCCAGTATATACACACATTCCATCCCAGCATGCAGCTAGATATATTTACACACACACACAAATATGATACATACACTAGATAAAAGCTGTGAAATACCGTTAAACAGATCGTACACTTGATGAAAATTTACTACATTATATTACATCTATTGTTTTTATCATTTATACTTTCATGATGTTTGTATATTATCAAATTTAGAGAAACTTCTCCAAACAAATACATGTCAAGCAACTTGCACTAAAGCAATAACATTGGTTGAATTATTATTTTGGGTTTAGGAACATAATAGGTAAATCTGTTCAAATTCCAGTTTTAAATATATCCGACAATAATTTTGTACAATGTGTTTTGTATGACACAGATACTGGTTGATTTAACTCATTCAGATCACCACCTGTTACAAAGCTGTTGCATAATGTCATCAATTTTTCAAGTATACCATTCTATCATTTAAATGGGTATTATCTGGTCTGTGTACTAAAGTCCTGAGATATAACATCTTTTATTTTTTTAAATATCGTAATTTGCTTTAAACAAATGTAAACACTTTTTTAGAAGTGTGATGAAGGTTGATTGCTACAATGGTAATACTTTAAAACAAAATGTCAACATTTAGACGAAAAACAACAACACACTTTTCTATTTCAAATATTCAGGTAATACAATATTCAAGCCATAAATCTACATTTCATATGAATGGAAACACTTTGAATATAATATAATAAGACCTCTAATTGCTTGGCAGTACTATACGTTTACTTTCATATAATTACTTTCATATAATTACATTGTAATGCATATGCTAGGACATTTATATTGTATACCCTCATTTTAGAAGACTCAAGATCTGTTTAATACCATGATATATCATATTATACAGTCACACATATTATTATTCATCATGGCCATCGTATCATTCATCCACATGCCTCAACAGCGAGCTGCTAATTTTGCCTGAAAATCGCAAATCTCTCAAAGTATTGTTATATGAAAGCTTAATTGTTCCTGGTCCTTTTGAAGTAAAAAGAACATGGGGTTCACCTTCTTGCTTTCAAAGAAATCAACAATCTTTTAATTTTTTTTATAGAGTTAAACACAATATTCAGCAGCCATATTGGATTCAGCAGCCATATTGGATTCTCGAATGGTTTGATTTTGATAACATTTTACCCCCTATTTCAAGAATTTGCATTGTGAGCACTAATGTTATGTTAAGTATGTCATACTACATAAATTCCTGTGGCTGCCTCAGATTATAAGTATCATTTATATCATATTATTACAGTTAGATAATTGTATGATTTATCATGACAGATGTTGAAAATAAGAAATATTATTTGATATTTTGTATGAAATCTATAACTTGAATAATATACCAGAATAACCAAAATGCATTAAGTCACGTCACATTTTAAAATTTGATCAAGAAAACTAAATAGTAGTATTTACTGTGACATAACAAACAGTATTGATATTCCTATTTATATTATTGTTATCCTTTTGATTAGGAACACACTCTTTTTTAATTTTATAGACATTGTGGTTCTCTTGTTTATGGATGTTACTAAGTCATATTGGAAAAGCTTCTTTTTTACAATGTCATGTACAGCTAAGGTTGAAAAGTGTATTGACTTATTTTAGTATGTGACAACAATACGCATTATCTCTATAGTTTAACAAATTTCTACAAATACAAATATGTCTTTGGAAGTATATTTGATCTTCCATAGTAACATGCACTCTATAACAAAAAACATAGAAATGGCCACTACCTCAAATTTGTTCTGATCAATGAAAATATCACTTTTGTTATGATATTTCGTCATTATAATACTGTAAATACCACATAATTAACCATTAAATTGAAATAATCAGACATAACATCAAGTAAAATTTTGTGATTTATGTAAGCCATTTTTACAAAATCCAAAAAGTCACAAATGATTTACTGTAAGGATTTCTTAAATTTAGAAAAGATTATGTAAAGACATCTCACAAAAATCAGTAGCCATGAGTAATAATAATATTAATATTCATGCTTACAATTTTTACATCCATAACAAATTTGACAAAGATAATTTCCATTTTAGTCCAAAAGGCATTTGGAATCTGGTATATACATGCCCATACACTATGTAACATACTTTCAATGTTTCACAAAAGTACCTAACGGTAAATACAAGCGTCCATAATAATCAAAGCTTAGTTGTTCCTATTCCTCTGTGTTCTATACATTATAAGTCTTCAGTAACACTTAAATCACATGTCAAATAATCTCCATTTACAGCAGACATTTTGACTATATACAGACAACCACCATGTAATAAAAGTAATAATAATTGCTCTACATGTATTTTATACAATAACGTACCTGCACAAGCCTCCATAATCAAAGCACTATTGTTTCTCTTCCTCCGTATTCTCTCTCTCAAAATTTAGGAATCTTCAACAACACTCTCCATTCAAGTAATGAAATGACTTCTATTGTTGTCTTGTATATCATACGTATCAATAGCACTCCTATCAAATTCCATTGGACTTCTTTAATATCACCATAAATATTCAGAACACATTCCGTAGTTCAGAACCCCAACGTTTACTAAGTATAAACATGTTGTTGTCACACTGTTCATAGTACAATGTTATCTTATTTGGGATCTCAACTGCTTTTTTTATGAATTTTATAAAAATGGAAATTGATTTTTCCTTATCTATGATCGCTATCCCTAACAACATATATAACTCACACTCTGACATTTGCAAGCTTGATGTATTGCAACTCCAGCTGTCTCCCTACCACAACATTCATCACATCCTGGTCTTTGACAAAGTGGCAATGTCATGACAACATCTCAAATGATAGCAAACTGTTTGTATCTGTTTTCATTTTATTAAATAATGGCACTCTATATAATTAAAGCAAGGTCCCATTTTCAAAAACAGTTGGTGTACAAAATAGACACAAAATGCACACTAAAATTTATTTAAAACAATATCTGGGTCAAAACTTTGTGATAGAATTGATTAAATATAGACAACTAGGCTTTGAACCTCAGATAGTGAATGAACATGGTGTTTTATTATTATCATTTAAAACGGACACATACTCCAGAGAACAACAAAACACACCACAAAACAGCTTCAATGTTACACATCAAAATACAAAGCAAAATGTTTTCAAAGAAATTTATTGGTACTTGAAAATTAATAAATTGTGACTTTGACCACAAAATTCCTGATGGCAGAATTAGCTGGACAGGATTGAACTGTTTTACAAGCAGTTTATTTTAGTAGTTAGAACATCAGAAGTATGTACTTGAAACCAAAGACTATAAAGTTGTAGACCTACCCTTTGGCATACCATTGGCTTATGCTACTACAAGATATATCAATACATAACCATGATGCAATAAAGAACAAACAGTTGTTGAATGTGTGTACAGAAAAATACAAGATATATTGACACAGTAAACATGAGCATCAAACTCAAAACAATTTTTGATGTGTATACAGAAAAATTGCAAGATACATGCTATATATCAAGTTCAATACCCATGATGCAACAATTAACACAAATGATTGTTGATATATCAATATGGAATATACATGTGTACTTCCCTATTTACATAATGCAAATGATTGTTGATATGTGGAGTTGAGTTCTCTCTTCACAAAAAACAAATAAACGCTGATGTGAGAAAGATACATTTGCTGTATCAAAGACAAACGGTTGTTGGTGTGTAGAGCTGCCTTCCTTTTTCCACAACATTTCCCCATTATATCACCTATTACTATCTGACTATATGCCCTTGGGAGACATGAGTTAGAGTGCTGCTATTTCCAATACAGCACTTAAAACCCACATATCATTATTTTGTTGTAGCTTATGTGCCAGCAGCCAAAAACCATTGTAGCTATATTTTGTATTCCTAGAACATGTTGGCATTTAAGAATAACATAAAAATGGAGTACATTGTACAGTTCTAGATTACAGCATAATCTACATCATAGACTTTATCCCAACCCTGATGTATGGGGGTAATCATGAAAGATTTGTTGTCTAAGAGGTTTGTTTTCAAATAGAATCTTTGTCATCAATTACAAGTTTGTACTACAAGATAAATGAGCTTTCTACTACAAAACATATTGCTTCAAAGGTCAGCATGCATAAGTGCAAGAAGTTGAAGGTCTCAACTGAAGTACACTCACCTCACTGTTTTCATTATTCATATATAAAGTGTACAATATATGTTGTGTTTTACTGCAACATTTCTATACAGAAACGAATTTCAATTAGGTGCCAGCTATTAAACAAAATTATCCCACTAAATATCAAAATAATTGGCTCAGCAGTTTTAGAGTTTGAAGTCACACACACACACACACACACACACATGCGCGTGTACACGCGCACACATGCATGCACGCACATACATACGTACGTACGTACGTACGTACGCACACACACTTTATCATTAGATACCTTTATTGTCATTATTTTTCATTTTTAAAAAAAAAAGCAATTCTGTGTTACTTTGTCTTCATCAAATTAGTACACAGTACAGTGGCTACCTACATGTACTACCGGGTATATTTATGACATTTCAGCATAAACCATTTCAACATTCCATGACAGTGCAATAAAATATCATTTTGTTTCAATAACATTACAAGGTGTTCCATTAATTAATCAATTTCTGCAACTGTAACAATAATTCCTTTGTTGAATTTATTACCTTTACGCTGTAGATTGAAAAATCTATATTTCATGATTATGATTTTTAAAGAGCCCTTAAGCTACCTTTTCTAATCTTACACACTTTAAAATGAAAAACTAGAAGATATCCTTGAGACTTGATTAATTTACTGCAACTATGCAAATGTTTGTGGAATGATTAATAAATTTATCACAGTCAGTTCAGCATGATTATAATTTATTCATTTTAACTCATATTGAGTAGTATTTCTTTCACAGGCATCTTTAAGTTTTCAGCCTTTCTCATGGCCGAATCTCTGACGTTTTACTCAACTACACTGTTCACTATAGTTGGTCCAATGGCTGAATCTGTGATGTGTGATACTACACTTGTCCACTATAGCCTGTCTAGTGGTTGAATCTTTGATATGTGACTCCACTACACTTGCCTGTCTACTGACTGAACATGTGACATGTGACTCTAACGCTTGTTCACTGTAGCCTGTCTACTGGCACAATCTGTGATGTGTGACTCTAACGCTTGTTCACCGTGGTGTAGCCTTTCTACTGACAGAATCTGTGACTACTACAGCTAGTACTTGGTCTCTACTGAGTAAATCTGTTATTCGTTCTTCACTACAGCCTTGTCTACTGGCTGAATCCATGACTGCACTACACTTAATTATGTAATACCAAATCGAACCCATTATTAGTACGAAAATCATCCAGAGGAAACAATTGGGATTACATGTAGTAGTAACATTGTGTCAGATTATTCAAATTAAGTCATTATATAAATATTGTACTCAAGTTTTCATACATAGAGCACAGTTCTTAGAACTTTGGTTTGTCTGCAAAATTTAAATTATTGTATAACTTATTTTCATACTCATCGAGTATGAGTGCATTCGTATAATGTATTTACATAATTAATTATCCTCATTTGAAATTTGAACAATCTGCACTTCCTTAATTAAGACCAATTGGTTTCTTCCTATTCAAATGTTAATAACTTACAATGCAATATTTGAAACATGACTAAACACCTAAACACAGGTGTTGAGATAGAATGATATTGCAACATTAAATTTAGTATTTCAACTAAGTTGTAAAAATGTGACAAATTAGTTTTAAAGACTATTGGCAGTCTTGATCTGTTCCTGGCATCTGAGACATCACCAGTGATAATTGACTTTCACATTCCAGTCATATTCATAATCTTAACTCATATTATAACCTTCAACCACTTTGCAGTGCAAGGTAGAATTGAGCTCTGAGCTGACCACAGCTGTCCATGGATGTGACTAGACTTTTTGGTATGATGTCAACAAGGAAGCACATGTCATTGCACTGTAAATGTTTCCAAGCTGATTTGTAGCAGTGATAAAGGATAGCTCAGTACAATGGAATCTGATCCAATCCTGGCTGACAGTTATACAGTATAATGACAGATTACATGATTCCTCAAAAACTATCCTCTCATGTTTTCCTACAGAGATAAATTGTGCAATTCTTGCAATATATGTGGCTAAATGACTGTGGAGGACACATGCTATAAGTTTAAACGTAATGTTTTTGACTGTATCCTCACCAAATATAGAAATAATAGTATGTAAAAAATAATTCAATTTATAGGTCCTGGGAATATGGTAGGAGCAAATTTTACAAAATGGATGCACTGTCTTGTATGAGTCATAGACAAGTGTCTCACCAAAAGTCACTTCTGAATTTAGAGAATTGTTAACAACTTTTACTAAAAGCTGAAATTTCTTTAAACTGTCACTTGTAATTTTGATCCTTTGAAATGCCGTAGTCAAAACATCTGGGTTTTTTAAATATTTTAGTTTCAATTTTCAAGAAGATTCTTACATTTAACCCACTGTATTTATTTTTGCAAATATTTCTTTTTGAGAACCCAACTCATTCGCAAAATCAGGTAAAATTGTATTGTACCATTATTTTAGTGTACATATTACAAGTAAAATACATAGAGAACTTTTACCACCCTCACAAAAATGCTGATTGGGAACCCTGGTAAAATGACTTTAAGGGAACCCTGGTAAAATGACTGTGGAAGTAAGGTAGATTTTATCTACTTTGAATACCACCCTTAAAAACACACTGACCTGTCTGAACTATAACTTTCAAAAGAAATCTATAAATATATCATTTACAAAATGGTTCAATGTTATCATGTGATAAATTTACTCCAATCACAGGTTCAGTGGTTATGCAAGACTTAAAATGGTAAATTGTCATCATGTGATAAATTTACTCCAATCACAAGTTCAGTGGTTATGCAAGACTAAATAGTGAATTGTCATGTGATAAATTTACTCCAATCACAGGTTCAGTGGTTTTGCAAGACTAAATGGTGAATTATTAAATAAAAATATGCAAGATTTATCATAACTGACACAGGATTATGGATACCAGAACCATAAATAACTTAAAATCTAGACTAATCATAATTTATGACACGGTACAGTTATTAAATCAATGTATAAAATAACCTGGAAAACCTGTAAGTTCAGGGCTGTGTTAGTGTTTTTAACTTGTAACACCTAGCCAACATGACTATAAATAATTGTCACTTTTGACCCAGAGTGCCAGTTTGTTTGAATGACATATTTATAGATTTCTTTTTAACCCTCGTAACCCTGGTAACCCTTCCAGCTAAGGACAGCTTTGTCATTGCGTCATTCTCCTTGTTAAAGTACAGGAAAGGAACCAGTGACTTATTTTACATCAGTTTGCATTAATGTAAATATATACAGACGACTGATCAACTGATGTGATAATTAGTGGCTAAAATTTACCCAGGTTCCATACGGTTGACTGGGGAACTTCCCAAACAAAGTCGTGGTAGATAGATTATACAGCAAACTATGTATGCAATTTGTTTATAATAATGGTGGGGTTTTTTATACTGTGCTTTCCCCATTCTTTGACTCCAACAAAGCACTTTACAATTATTACCCTGGCACAGGTCTATAGCGACACAAAGGCCCTTTCCTTTCTCAACTCCCTGGGAACATACAATCCATCGCAGCCCTTATAAGTACATAGGATATAATCATTCACATTGCAACCTCTATCCTACCAGGTCGCCAATTATACAGCTAGGTGGACTGAGGCACAGTCATGGTTCATATCTTGCCCAAGGACTTTAGCTATTCAGAAAGCTGGCCATTCTAACCATTCACCCATCATGTTTCCACATTGCAATCTTCAGATTCCAAGATGGCCACTCTAACCATTCAACTATCATGATTCCACACCCTGCAACTTTCAGATTCCAAGCTGTGACCACTCTAACCAATCGCCCATTCCATAATTTACCTGATGTACTCATTTTAGTTACCAAGGGTTCCCAACCTTAAAACACTTTGTATTCATATTCATGGCATTTTATTACTTGGTTAAAAACATACTCAGATACTAGGTAAAAATACATAAGCATTACTGATACCCAGACATATAACAATTACTGATACCCAGACATTGTCATAACAATTACTAATACCCAGACGTATTGTCCAAAGCACCACATGTTCTAAAAAAAAAAGTCTAGTAAAAAGATAATTGACAGAATGTATATTTATACATCAACTATCATTTTTTTCATCAATAACGATGAAACTTTGGCCTTTTACAATCTAATAACAACAATGCACCTGTGTCCTGAATAATATATCAAATTCTTATCATAGGATCTGATGCATCTAATCAATTTCACTAGGTTTAATTGATTTTGGCAATTAAGTTATCAACAAAGGAATTTATCAACCACATCGTGATGCATGTCAACAGCAGCGAATACTGATCACAGGACACTTGGGGACTGTCTCAGAATGTTGCATAAGCTCAGGAAGTGAAATCCCTTCAACTATAAAAGGGGAATGTGGACTTAGGCTCATTTCAATTGATCAACTTCATTTTTACATATTGGACTATTTGTTTATGATTGCTTAACATTCATACATTTACCATGATCACCAACGATACCAAGAGATCTGACGATATTTTACTCAGAGTGACAACACAAACATAGAAAAGAAAATAATATGAATCAATTTACATACAACAAAATTTCAAAACTTTCATGACATAAAATGATCACGTTGATATTTGTACAAAATAAAATCAAAAATATTTTGTCTTGCAGAAGAGAAATGTCAGGTACGTATACAGAATAATATTTTAACTACGTGGCAATTTTATATCGACATTCAAGGTTGTTTTTCATTTATCACTGAACTGTGATCAAAATTATACCCAGTACAAGTCAGTCCCCCCCCCCCACAACAACCCCCACCACCACCACCACCACCAATCCAAATGTTGCACTCTGTTAACTTTTGCCAGGGGGAGAGGTCTAGACCTCAACAAGAGAATTTCGCTTCTTGAGCTTATGTGAAAGTCTGAGACAGTCCCTCAGAACAATTTCCCTGACTGACCGGGAAGACTATACTGAACAACTAATATTATGAGGTACGTCACCTATTGCAATAAAATATTCATATTATTAATCTCTACATTCATAACATCATAAAATGTACATAATACTTCAAACACTTGGTGTTCATTCTAATGATGTACTTATTATCATCAGATACAATAACTTTACATTTGCTGCTATCATAATAGTTTATTTTTGTTAATATGAGTTTTATTATAATCATTGCATTCATAAAATGACATACATCTGTTCAAGGTCTTTGTTAATGTAGGCATCATTGGCTATTAAGTATTTATCACAGTCTTTCTCACTGCTAAACAACAGCATAGGTCAATGGTCATAGGGCTGAACATTTTATACTCATGACAATATTAGGGCAACCCTTTTTAGTTTTGTATTTCTCATAACCTGCCTGACACAAATTTTCTTTGATTCTACAAAACAATTTTGAAAACTGACCCCCTTTGTAACCAGATCAGTAATATTATAATGTCACAGATTATTAGATCAGTGACACCATAATTTCGTATCTGGACAAAAATGATCATTTATCGCTGAAATTTGGTACCTCTCATGAAGCCAATGGATCACAGTTTCCTTCTGACTTCAACTATCATTTCTGAGGCATTTAGACGTTTATTAATAAGTATTATGAAATGAAAACATCTAGAGCATGTACACACATGCTAATTTTTTTACCATTATTTTTTAGGTACAAACATGTATTGTACGTGTTACAATGAGAAAATGTAAAAATAGATATAAACTCATGATACCAGCAATCAACAATACTTTAACTATATTACTGCTAGCTCTAAACATTCAATTTTAAAATATATATTTCATCAATTATGAATAGCCTAGACTAAACCGTCTAACATAAAGGTTATCGTCTTACACCCACAAGGCTTATCTATCCTTATATTCATCATTTTTCTCAAAATGATATAATTTATGAAACTGTTATGTTGATACATAACCAACCGACACATAGATTTTGCTTCATAATTTGGCAATAGTATATTATAAATGGTATTTTTAATTAAATTAGGGTTACACTATGAGAAGAAAGTAAAATCTATTCAATTTCACAACATGTTTACTATTAGGTACGTCCTTCACAATACAATGGATATACAGTAAACAACAGAAAATGACATATAGACTTTGCTTTGTAATTTTGTATAATAATATTACAAATAATGTGAGAATGAATGTTCATGGACTCTGGGTCCATACTTAGTAATGAGATTTGCACTCACCATTCAAAATATTTCTTGGCAGCAAATCGCATATTTTTGCCAATGTCTCCTCAGCATTGTCAGCGTGTACTTCAAAGACATATTACAATAGCCCATGTAGTACACTCCTGATGACGCTGGCAAAATTTTGAATGTACTTCCGAGAAATTACAAATAATGTTTAAATTAAAATATTAAAGAGCTATGTTATCAGTGACAAGAAAAAGAAAGTCAAATCAAACCAAATTCCCAACACTCTTATACCTAATTTATAACCATGAAATCTGTGCAGTCATATCATACCATATCATATCATATATCATATCATATCATATCATATCATATTATATCATATCATATATCATATCATATATCATATCATATCATATCATATATAATATATTATATCATATATCATATCATATCATATATCATATCATATCATATATCATATCATATCATATATCATATCATATCATATCATATCAAATTACAGCTAGAAAAGGCTAACAGCCTATATGACCTGATCAATGTCAAATTCTCCAAAAAAATAATCAATCACCAAAATATACATTTAGTAACAAAGTGTGTGAGTTCATGGTCCAAGTGTTAATCACAAAGTCCAAGTTTTTTGCAGAATTCATTATAGTATATAGTATTGATAGTATAGAAGACATGATGCAGAGTTTACTAGAATTTGATCTGTCTGTATAATGTTTAATATCTTGTTCCAATGTTATCATTAAACTGTAGGGAGTATAAAGTACTATAATGTCTAATTGTATTTTATAAACTGAATTTAGCCGAAAATACGGCATCTGACTTCAAATACATTCAAAAGAGCCAAATTCAGCTTACTAACTGTTGGTGTAAATAAAAGCCAAGACTAGTTCCAAATTCTGACAACAGTGACTGAATAGTAAAGTCAAACCACCTGGCCTTGTGGTGATTAGTGATTGAGTGACTTGATAATTAGAACAAGTATACCCAAATTAGTATTTATCCATCATTACATTGTAACCTATCAGTATCTGTCACCTTTACTGTGACTGGGAAAGGATTTCCTAGCAGTGATCCATCAATTTTGTCACCATTAGGCCAATAAACTACTCAAATTAGAAAGGACAGTACCTACACTCAAATTAGAAAGGACAGTACATACCATTCCCATGAGACTTTGTGACTCATATGAGAAACGACTAGTTGTAATTTGTCATTTTCTTGTCGCTAAATTATGATCAAATTTTTTGTAAAGGAAACTATTAGTAATGTAATACAATTACTGTAATGCTGTGCGACAGTGACCTGGTATTTTTTTTTCCTGTAATTGAGCACAAAAATGGATGAAATTTCTGACGAGTTTGACATCACAGCAGCCTTCTTACATTACAGAATAGTGTTGTGTGAAATTCACACAATAATGCAATAGACCATTTACATCCTGCACTCTATAACAATATCATCCAGTCCTATAATAGTAATAATAATTTTATTGTCATTTACATAAAATGCATTGGAAATTGGCTTTCCATGTGCACTCATTAAAAGAGGAAAATAAAATTGAAAAATAAAGATTGGAAAGAACAGAACAGAGTACAAATTGAGTTGATCTGCTTAGATGTACATTACAATTTTGTTATTTAAATCTAAACAGATAAATGGTAAAATTTCTAAAATGTGTGATGGATACAGCTTGTTTTGTAGATACCGGTAGGATCATGAACAGGCAAATAAGCCATGTGATCACAGAAGTAGATTGGTGATTACATTTGTAGAAATGATTGCAATTAACTTGATAAAACCTGTCAAATGGTGATAAGGTGGATATATTCCTATAATCAAGTGGTGATAAGGTGGATATATTCGATAATCAAGTGGTGATAAGGTGGATATATTCCATAATCAAGTGGTGATAAGGTGGATATATTCGATAATCAAGTGGTGATAAGGTGGATATATTCGATAATCAAATGGTGATAAGGAGGATATATTTCATAATCAAGTGGTGATAAGGTGGATATATTCCATAATCAAGTGGTGATAAGGTGGATATATTCCATAATCAAGTGGTGATAACCGGGTGGACACATTCTATAATCAAGTGGTGATAAGGTGGACACATTCTATAATCAAATGGTGATAAGGCGGATATATTCTATAACTAGTATAAGCAAATGGTGATAAGGCGGACATATGCTATAACTAGTATAAGAAAATGGTGATAAGGCAGACATATTCTATAACTAGTATAAGAAAATGGTGATAAGGCAGACATATTCTATAACTAGTATAAGAAAATGGTGATAAGGCAGACATATTCTATAACTAGTATAAGAAAATGGTGATAAGGCAGACATATTCTATAACTAGTATAAGAAAATGGTGATAAGGCAGACATATTCTATAACTAGTATAAGAAAATGGTGATAAGGCAGACATATTCTATAACTAGTATAAGAAAATGGTGATAAGGCAGACATATTCTATAACTAGTATAAGCAAATGGTGATAAGGCGGACATATTCTATAACTAGTATAAGCAAATGGTGATAAGGCGGACATATTCTATAACTAGTATAAGAAAATGGTGATAAGGCAGACATATTCTATAACTAGTATAAGCAAATGGTGATAAGGCGGACATATTCTATAACTAGTATAAGAAAATGGTGATAAGGCAGACATATTCTATAACTAGTATAAGAAAATGGTGATAAGGCAGACATATTCTATAACTAGTATAAGAAAATGGTGATAAGGCAGACATATTCTATAACTAGTATAAGCAAATGGTGATAAGGCGGACATATTCTATAACTAGTATAAGCAAATGGTGATAAGGCGGACATATTCTATAACTAGTATAAGAAAATGGTGATAAGGCAGACATATTCTATAACTAGTATAAGCAAATGGTGATAAGGCGGATATATTCTATAACTAGTATAAGCAAATGGTGATAAGGCGGACATATGCTATAACTAGTATAAGCAAATGGTGATAAGGCGGACATATGCTATAACTAGTATAAGAAAATGGTGATAAGGCAGACATATTCTATAACTAGTATAAGCAAATGGTGATAAGGCGGATATATTCTATAACTAGTATAAGCAAATGGTGATAAGGCGGACATATGCTATAACTAGTATAAGCAAATGGTGATAAGGCGGACATATGCTATAACTAGTATAAGCAAATGGTGATAAGGCGGACATATGCTATAACTAGTATAAGCAAATGGTGATAAGGCGGATATATTCTATAACTAGTATAATCAAATGGTGATAAGGCAGACATATGCTATAACTAGTATAAGCAAATGGTGATAAGGCGGACATATGCTATAACTAGTATAAGAAAATGGTGATAACTAAAGGTAAACATTCAATGTTGACAGGTTTTTATCATTACATGCCACAAGTGCACATTATATTTACATGACAAGTAAAATTGAAACTGCACTGATGTTATATTTAGCCTGAATTCTATCCTTGTGCAAGTCAGCCTAATCAACTATGTATTGTTAGTGTTAGGTTGACAATGTTTGTATTTCACATTAGCCATACATTTTATAATTGGATTACGTACACTATTCTCATGCCTGTTTTTATCACTAACAAAATCTTCTCAGGCTCAGAATTTATTAATTACACTTTTCTTTATCTTCCCAACAAAACCTTTAAGACACTGAGACTACATTCAAGTGTCTAACCCCATAAAATCACATGCACTCTAACCTCAACCTGACTTCAAGTGTTTTTGAGTAGGGTACATAGTAAGTAGGGTATGTGGTAAATAGGGTACGTGGTAAGTAGGGTACGTGGTAAGTAGGGTACGTGGTAAGTACATGTACGTAAATTCACTACTGTAAAACCTCTGCAGCACATGCCACTATGATGACACATTTCAATGCAATCAGCCTCTGGCTTGCAAGAAGGATAAAATCTAGCAAGTTCCCAGGGCACTTGATCAACTTGAAGGTTTCCAAACAACATTAGGATTTACAATATTGTAATCTACGCAAGGTTTTAATACCTGACTGTCCCCATCAGTTGCTAAGGGTTCCCAACCTTGGATACAATTTCTGTTTTCTTAGCAATTAAATGACAGCTTTGTAACAGCCACTGCAGTCTGCAGCAAGGGAGAGATTTGTATAAATACTAAGTACAGGCATCTCAGATGAAAACAGCGATCCAGTAGGTCTCCAAGTGAATACACAGTTATATGCACAACACTGTTTCTGTCTTTGTAACTATAACCTGCATGTAGACATCAATGATCAAATGAAAATCATGCCAACAGGAATGGCAAAAGGAAGAACACAGCCAGCCAGTTCACCAATTAGATTTAGCAAATATTTCCATCACAATCACAATCACAACAAACATTGTCATATTTTTTTAATTGTGTCCTGTAAATGGTATAGAGAAAGTTAACAGCTCCTTCTGTCACACAACCTTTATCTGCAAAACCTGTTTTGAAATATAATCATTTTTCAGAATGATCAATTCCTCATCTTTGGAAATAATTCTTCTATTTTGACTATTTTTACACTAAAAGACGAATAATTTACCAAAGTTGCAATTAATCATATCAAATATGAAAACAAATTTTCTATCCATGTAAACATCGTGTACCTAACAAGCATGTTATGAATATTTTGCAGTTATCACTAGAGTCCTACCAATGGGTTAACTACTTGCTACCCACGATGGCTTTCAGGCTACATAACCTGTAAAATTGAATTAATTAAATATACACAACTTAATTTATATCTCTCAGTATCAGTGTGATTTGAAATCAATTTCTGCAGTGTTTTTAAAGCAAAGAAATACAATATTTTCTTCTAATACATGACAGACTCATGAGTTGATATGACCTAACCTTAAGATTTAAAAGCTAAGGTTAAGCTCAGCCGCCCGGACTAGGATTAACATTTTGCCCTTTCAGGAAATGAACATAAAAAAGCCCTATAGTTAAATCCCAACACAAAATTTCAGAGGATCAAATCTGAACGTTCTGAATCTATTTGTCTGTATAATGGCTTTAGTTGGATTATACATTTTTTTTAAAATGGATATTAACATTTCTATATTACATAACTCCTATAAACCTTTACTGCAATCTGCTTAGGGATTGACAATTATGCATTTGTTTCCATCACTTTTAGTAATTGTGACAAGAATTTTTTTTCAAAATGAGCATTTAAAAATCAAATTGTTTATATCATTTCTAAATGCCAGGTTTGACTTCAAATTCTGTTAATAACAATTAAGTAATGTTATCTTTATAGTAGTAGAATAATGCAGGTACCAGCAAAAGTTTAAAAAAAAAAACATATAAACTTGGTTAAGTGCCCCTTTCAAATCGTTTACCAATATGTAATGGTGTGACTGCATGTCAAAAAGGTGTAATGAAATCATGTCTTTGAAATAATCAGAGGTTGTCACTATCTTTTGAATCAGGACCTGTTTCAAATATGAACTTTTTAAAATGTTTTATACTGACCTGACTGACTGACAGAATTACTTATTAAGGTGACAAAATCTGTTTATGGTTTAACTTTGGCATTTAGGGGATTTGGACTTTTCTGAAAAAGTGAACTGGACTTAGTGGGATTAAAAAGCTGGATTATTTGAAGAGATGAAAAATGCAGGGTTTTTTTGAATTATTGATTGACATGGTGACTGAAGAGGAGTATTCTTAATGTAAATAAAATGGCCATACTGTCAACACTAGATTTCTACCATCATGATTCTTAGCTTTGATGCTAAATTTAGATACACTTCACGAGCACTGATGCATTTTTGGGGGGACAGATTTCTGTGCAATGCGTAGCCCATTACATGTATCCACTGATTGGAAAGTATACATCATAAACTACATACAGGCTGTATGTAGATTTCTTTTTCCTTTGCTTTCTTTACCAATACAAATTAAAGTCCCAGTCCAGATTAAGATTTTGTTATGAAAAATAGTTGTCTGGCTAAGTGAAAGAAAAATGATGATCCTGAACATAGTAATTCCTAATCCTTATCATTCTTCTGATGAGATAATAAAACCAGGTTTTGAGTTTTCAGAAAGTTCTATTTTAACTTAATACACTTAGATGTGAAAACATATTCTTCAACAGCTTATTATACCATGCACAAGCCAAGTTGGACAAAAAAATATGGAATTTATACCCTGGTTGTTTTACATCATGACACCATGTGTCTAATGTCACTCAGGTTGAAATATGAGGCAAAATGTTCAAAAATTACCATTAATTCCTCTAGTTTTTCTTTTATAATGCTGGCACTGGTATAATTATTTTTATCCAATATTACAGCTGGAAAATACTTGTGACCTGAGGGTTATCTCACTACTGGTCAAGCGACTCATGGTGACAAACTGACCTTTAGGTCAATCAAATTTTCCTTGGTTGAACAAAGACAAATATTGGATAACAACATCTAATTCTTCATAACTTTGCAGTCCTTCAAGGTATTTAATATGGAATACACATTCCGACACAAAACTATAGCCAAACAGATCAAAGGCTTGCAATCTTAAAAGCTTCATATTTCATATATACAAACAACACTATGCATAATAAAAGTATCAAAATCTATATTCAAGAGCCTAGAATGATATATCTTCTGTTGTTTATACAAACATGTATGTATAGTAGGGATGTGTATATGTACATGTCATTCATCCTACCAGCTTTAAAGTACTCTGTTCAAAAACAGCTGTGTTATACAAACGCATGGTTCAGAACTGACATGATGTATTGTACACTAGTCTATCAAATACCTGAGTTGAATATCCTAGAAAGTCCAGGGGATCACAAACTGTCACTGTTGCAATATTACAGGTCAATTTCTATTCTTATGACATTATCTCACTAGTTTAGAAATGTGGACAATTCTACTGGTGCTTGAGATAGATGCACTAACCAGGTGTATACCTCATCTAGATGCAGCTAAGATAAGTAAAATCTATCTGAGATTCCCAGATATCCAGGCTCCTAGGGTTGCCTACCAAAACTACAGTACAGGGTATGGAAATCATTTCATCTTACCTGCTTTCCCCCCTGCTGATACCAGGGTTAAAAATCATAGCACAAACACTGTGGAGAATGTTAAGTGGTATGAAAAATATATGTAATTGTTTTACCTACACACAAGCATCAGGAGTACATCATATACATACATGTGCCACACACAATTTGCACGCGTGCGAACGCATGCACACACACACACACACACACACACACACACACACACACACTTAACAGAAAAGTGGTGAGATCTAAATATTAACCACAATGAATCTTGGTTCAGTTCCAGTGTATTAAAGTCAAATGTTTCAGCTAATAACTTATTCATAAACAAATAATGGTGTCCAGAACTTTAAAAAGCTAACACTTAAATTTTGAGTATGCTAGTCTCCCGGGCTAACTTAGATGGTGAACACCTCGGTAGCTGTACGCAAAAACTATTTCTATTTTAATTTTAGCTCTTTGAAAATTAACACAAATTCATATAAACTATATACACAGTTGTAAGTTTTCTAATGAGGTAAATTACAGGTTTCTAGTTGGTAATACTAAATGATTTTCACAGTCTATAGTTAACATACAAAACTATATAGTCTATACCACTCAATTGTTTGACAACACATATATAAATTTGCGGGATATTGAGAGGGAAAGGTGACTGGTTGTTAATGATCCATTAATGTAATAACTTGCTAAGTACCCTGACATTAAGGAATGTCTGGATCTTTCAGGCTGTGAGAAGGTTTGATCAGTATATTTGTATAAACAATAAACTGTCTAGACCAATCATTGTCAACAAACTCATACATTGTGAAATACATGCACTGAGAAGGTTTGATCACTATGTTATTAACTGCATGTAGTTGAGAAAGTTTAACAATATGACTTACCAAGCACAAATGGTCTAACACTACTTAATCTTCTTCGTATGTCCATAAGAGCAAACGCCATTGTGAAGCTTTCACGGTTGTTTGTCAAAAAAATAACTGTGACTGAAGTTTGCAATCAACTGACAGCTATGGCTAGCAAACACAAAATGTGACACAAACATAAATTGCTGTATTGATAAATGGTGAATAATAATATAGCCAATGTAAATATAACTTTTGTTTACCCCAAACCTGTAGACAGACGTGTTGTGCAAATTTTCAACCCGCAGTTTGTGTATTGTTGATATGAGGAGTATTTGTAGATGTGTTCAGAATACTAATAAAATTTGTACAACCAAGACAGTACATGTATGTTATGCAGCTTATACAGAAAGTGTAAATTATATTTACTATTTGGAGCCCGAAAATAATGAAATGCTGACTGAGGTACGAAACTAACATGTAGACAGAAATTCAATCGTTCCGTCTTTCATTACAACATTTTCATCATCTCTTGTTGAGTTAATAAATGATTTAATACTATAGAATATATAGGAAAAGGAAAGTTTTCTGTCATCAAAAAAAAATAAAAACATCATATACAAGTTGCCAATTTGATGTAGTAGAATTGTTAAACAAAATTTTTTTTTTTTACATTTTATACCCAAGTTGCTATATTAGTCATGAATTTAAATTTTGGTTTGGTGACATCTGTTGTACTGGTTGGCAATTGACAATAGTTGACTAATGGATGGATGACTTTGTAATCAAAAAGTCAATTTGATCTCTTCATTACAAGAGATGTACCTACAAAAATTCATGAATCTTTAATTTTTAGTAATTTTCATATAATGTCATTTTTATCAAACTTTCAATATGACAGAAAAAAATAGCTATTATTTTATGATTCCTATCCAAAAGAAAACTGAAATTGCTTTAAAAAGTACGGAACAAGAAAATCTTTCATAAAACTATGATCATGGTAAAATTTATTTCAGTTCAGTGCTTTACGGTACCATTTTGGATTTGACAATGTTTATATACACTTTATAAGATCAGTAAAGATTACTTTCCAATTTCTGTCTAAAAGATACTTTCAAAGTACTGAAAAATTAAAAGAAATTAAAATATAAATATTTATGTTTGTATGACAAATTTTGGAAGGAAAGTGAAAGCACTGATAAGAGGAGAGAGGTTGTTGCATGTTTGCTTTCATACAATATGCCAATAATAACATAATAACATATTTCAAATATTTTGTTTAGGTCTGCTGGTAGCGAAAATCTGAGTTCCAAGTCATTTTACCAGGGTTCTAAAACATAAATTATGTATACTGTCGTATGTTTGCTTTCGTAAAATATGTAAGTAATAAACCTGTTGCAACTTTTTTCTTGAGATTTGTATGAAGGTAAAGTTTGACTAATAGGCCCAATCAAAAACAGAGTCTGTAAACAGGCAAAAATGGAAAGATTCAAAAACAGAGTCATGTACATACTGAAAATGAAACAATTCAAAATCGCACATATTTGACCTCAGAAATGATGTACTTATAAACGCACTTAACTGTTGTGCTGCTTGCAGTGTGCACTAGCATTGTTTGCAATTTATCCTGCCTTTGGTGCTTTCATTGGCAAAAAAGAAAATTTGTTGTTCTATCATGTAAACCATAGACACTGTCTACCGGTGGGGGGGGGGGGGGGGATGCAATTAAACACATGACAACGAAAACAATATTATTTATTTTTAGCATTATCATTTGAAAACGTCATTGTGCACACCTCGGACTACTAAACAAAGCCTTTAAATCTTTAAATATTTTATCAAGGTTACAAAACTAACCCAATGTACAATGCATAATAATACAAACTTCACCTGATTTCAAAACAAAAATTATGCATATGAAACCCTTTAGTACTGTAGTAAATTCTTCCGCCATTCCAGTAACTGATAATAAAATAACAATCTCAATAGTCTGCCAGCACTTTTATCTATGTAACCATGGCAACAAATGATGAAACTTACTCACAACACAACCAATGGTTTATTATAAGCACAAATTATGACACCCACGCATCAGCAATTTACTGTTTTGCTGTGAGCACACATTGTATCATCACTTCACCTTCCATGGCAGACATACAAATTGATCAATTCATCCTTTCAATATGAGTGCACATGTACATGTTCATCTCTACCATGAATAATTAAATGATGCACTTGATTTTCAAACTGCATCATTTATAACTCAGCTGGGTGATAAGAAAACATTCATTATCTTTAGGAAATTCTTACTTTCTTATTTATTCATCTCCTGTCGTGTTTTCAGCACCACTTTCTACTTTTTATGATAATGAATCAAGGAAGGATTAATAATTCATATTTCAACTTAATTACTCAGAGTGAGTCTATGATCCAGGTTTGAATTATTTAATCGACCATGATGTATTCACCTACTCACTTACTTCATTTACATCAGCATCACTGTGAATACATTTCAAACAGATGTCACATCATATAAATATATTCTCACAAATTTTTAAGACTGGGATAAATATGATTACCTGTCAGACTTCCTTGTAGCAAGAAATGAACACGCTATAGGTTTGTTCTAACCTGGAGAGATGACTGTTGGAACAATTCTCAGTATTTGCAGTAATGTTTTACCTTATACTAGAGGTTCAAACCATAACAAGAAGGTCGACTATATTCTGTGCAAACTTATTGTAATGCATGTGTAGTGCATGGAGCCGAAGTCATATTGGTTTTGACCAAGAAATCGGAGGATCGGTATTTCTATCACGTGCCTCAGAGGTCGTAAAATTCTATTTTTGGCAATGAAAATTAGAGATGAGTTGAATCTAAAACAAACTAACACACTTTTACCTGTATAGTACTTCTAATTTTATGCTGTTTTTGTTAAATTTGTCAATATTAAAGTTTGGATATATCTTCCACTATGCATGCCCAGGTGGAGATGGTTTTTTTTAATTAAAATACAAACAAAATAGGGTACAATCCATCAAGTTTCAACAACAAAAATTAATGTGGATTATGTATATTGTCAGGGTTTACTCAAGGGGGGAGGAGTCTTGAGTAAAATGTATACATTTCTACAAGAAAATAAAGATTTATTTGTGTGTCCTAGTTCTGTATCAGACTATAAGGTTTTTGTAGTGTACATGGGGACCCCAACAAGAGCATGTGCGTCTAATGACTGCTGCGCTTCAAAAATCTTTCATTGGAACGTTCATCTCCTAATTAGCTTAATTTGCCTGTGTCTACTTTCATATCCATTGACGTTACTAGGTACACTCGATTCATATTTGTTACAGCATTCAATAAATTGTCCAAACCATTCAAGTTTTTGCCAACAAAAAATAAATATGTGACATAGGGTTTTATTACAATAGGCAACTCAGCAACATACCCCAGTAGGTACAAAAAGATAAGTTGGAAATTATATGAACAAAAAACTAAGAACTATTTGTAGTGGCTGGAGAAAGTGTATAGTATGCAGTTTCCAATATTACTAGAACATGATTTAACCTAAAGGTCAATCAACATGATTTAACCTAAAGGTCAATCAACATGATTTAACCTAAAGGTCAATCAATCGGTAGCTAGCTCATTCTGGTGAAAATTAAGAGAAAAATAAATTAAATTTTGTAAGGTTCATTTCCATACATTATGTATAGTTTTGCTTTGTTCAATGCATGTTTTCAACTCACTACATTCCATAATCCAGCAAATTTGACAGTGTACATCGTAGCCTAGCTACTTCATCATGACATGACAATGTAACATATTTCAAATTTCAAATTTGGTCATATTCAGAGACTATTTCACTAATGTCAGGTGAAAGTAATATTTAGATGTTGTTATTCCCCAATATTTTTCTTCCTTTAGCCATGGAAAATACAAGTGACCTAAGGGGGCTTTGTCACTCACTGCTATGAGTTGCTAGATGGTGACAAAACCCTTAGGTTGCTCAAATTTTCCTGCTGAATGAAGAAAAATATTGGAGAATAACATAATTATACTAGCGCCAGTAATATCAAAGAAAAATCAGGGAAAGTAATGGTAATTTTGAATGTTTTGACTCATATTTCAGCATGTATCAAAAGGAAAGACGTTATACAGAGTTGAAAGATATTATGTATTACATTTATCTTACCTCAAGTTTACACTTTTGTATTAACCTTATTTTGTTATTTTTTGTTGTCTATTAGTATTATTACTTTAGTTTATATATATACTAGTTGGTATTAGCACCAAAAACTTATCGCAAAATTTAAGATTATAAACTCAGTTGTTGACTAATAGTAGTTAGCTATAGGATCTGAACTTTGAGAAACAACATTATACAAGTTAGCTATATTAGGATCTGAACTTTGAGAAACAACATTATACAAGTTAGCTATATTAGGATCTGAACTTTGAGAAACAACCTTTACAAGTTAGCTATATTAGGATCTGAACTTTGAGAAACAACATTATACAAGTTAGCTATATTAGGATCTGAACTTTGAGAAACAACATTATACAAGTTAGCTATATTAGGATCTGAACTTTGAGAAACAACATTATACAAGTTAGCTATATGGATCTGAACTTTCAGAAACAACCTTTACAAGTTAGCTATAATAGGATCTGAACTTTGAGAAACAACATTATACAAGTTAGCTATATTAGGATCTGAACTTTGAGAAACAACATTATACAAGTTAGCTATATTAGGATCTGAACTTTGAGAAAACGTTACCTTTGCAAGTTAGTTATATTAGGATCTGAACTTTGAGAAACAACATTATACAAGTTAGCTATATTAGGATCTGAACTTTGAGAAACAACCTTTACAAGTTAGCTATAATAGGATCTGAACTTTGAGAAACAACATTATACAAGTTAGCTATATGGATCTGAACTTTCAGAAACAACCTTTACAAGTTAGCTATAATAGGATCTGAACTTTGAGAAACAACCTTATACAAGTTAGCTATATTAGGATCTGAACTTTGAGAAAACAACCTTATACATGTTAGTTATATTAGGATCTGAACTTTGAGAAACAACATTATACAAGTTAGCTATATTAGGATCTGAACTTTGAGAAACAAGCTTATACAAGTTAGCTATATGGATCTGAACTTTCAGAAACAACCTTTACAAGTTAGCTATATTAGGATCTGAACTTTGAGAAACAACCTTATACAAGTTAGCTATATTAGGATCTGAACTTTGAGAAAACAACCTTATACATGTTAGTTATATTAGGATCTGAACTTTGAGAAACAACCTTATACAAGTTAGCTATATTAGGATCTGAACTTTCAGAAACAACATTATACAAGTTAGTTATATTAGGATCTGAACTTTGAGAAACAACCTTATACAAGTTAGCTATATTAGGATCTGAACTTTGGAAAAACAACATTATACAAGTTAGCTATAATAGGATCTGAACTTTGAGAAACAACCTTATACAAGTTAGCTATATTAGGATCTGAACTTTGGAAAAACAACATTATACAAGTTAGCTATAATAGGATCTGAACTTTGAGAAACAACATTATACAAGTTAGCTATATTAGGATCTGAACTTTGGGAAAACAACATTATACAAGTTAGCTATATTAGGATCTGAACTTTGAGAAACAACATTATACAAGTTAGCTATATTAGGATCTGAACTTTGAGAAACAAGTTTATACAAGTTAGCTATAATAGAATCTGAACTTTGAGAAACAACATTATACAAGTTAGCTATATTAGGATCTGAACTTTGAGAAACAACCTTTACAAGTTAGCTATAATAGGATCTGAACTTTGAGAAACAACATTATACAAGTTAGCTATATGGATCTGAACTTTGAGAAACAACCTTTACAAGTTAGTTATATTAGGATCTGAACTTTGAGAAACAACCTTATACAAGTTAGCTATATTAGGATCTGAACTTTGAGAAAACAAAATTATACAAGTTAGCTATATTAGGATCTGAACTTTGAGAAAACAACCTTATACAAGTTAGCTATATTAGGATCTGAACTTTGAGAAACAACATTATACAAGTTAGCTATATTAGGATCTGAACTTTGAGAAACAACCTTTACAAGTTAGCTATAATAGGATCTGAACTTTGAGAAACAACATTATACAAGTTAGCTATATTAGGATCTGAACTTTGAGAAACAACCTTTACAAGTTAGCTATAATAGGATCTGAACTTTGAGAAACAACATTATACAAGTTAGCTATATTAGGATCTGAACTTTGAGAAACAACCTTATACAAGTTAGCTATATTAGGATCTGAACTTTGGGAAAACAACATTATACAAGTTAGCTATAATAGGATCTGAACTTTGAGAAACAACATTATACAAGTTAGCTATATTAGGATCTGAACTTTGGGAAAACAACATTATACAAGTTAGCTATATTAGGATCTGAACTTTGAGAAACAACATTATACAAGTTAGCTATATTAGGATCTGAACTTTGAGAAACAAGTTTATACAAGTTAGCTATAATAGAATCTGAACTTTGAGAAACAACATTATACAAGTTAGCTATATTAGGATCTGAACTTTGAGAAACAACCTTTACAAGTTAGCTATAATAGGATCTGAACTTTGAGAAACAACCTTATACAAGTTAGCTATATTAGGATCTGAACTTTGAGAAACAACATTATACAAGTTAGCTATATTAGGATCTGAACTTTGAGAAACAACCTTTACAAGTTAGCTATAATAGGATCTGAACTTTGAGAAACAACATTATACAAGTTAGCTATATTAGGATCTGAACTTTGAGAAACAACCTTTACAAGTTAGCTATAATAGGATCTGAACTTTGAGAAACAACATTATACAAGTTAGCTATATTAGGATCTGAACTTTGAGAAACAACATTATACAAGTTAGCTATATTAGGATCTGAACTTTGAGAAACAACCTTTACAAGTTAGCTATATGGATCTGAACTTTCAGAAACAACCTTTACAAGTTAGCTATATTAGGATCTGAACTTGGAGAAACAACCTTATACAAGTTAGCTATATTACGATCAGAACTTTGAGAAACAACATTATACAAGTTAGCTATATTAGGATCTGAACTTTGAGAAACAAGTTTATACATGCCACTATAGTCATTAGGAATCCATAAGTACTAGGTGAGTGCCTTGGGTTGGATTAGAGGGATTTCAATGCTTCAAGTCACATGACATGTGACATTTGTGGGATTGAATCCTGGCTGCATGCAACATTTGTTGTTTTTACAGCAGAACACTGGGGATGTAGGTCAATTATCCTTAGGTTGGTCAACGATATCTCTCAGTTGAAAAGTGTTTATTAGGCAAAAAAGAAAAGAAAAAAAGAATTGTTTCTGGTCAGTATGTGCATCACTTAAATACCTCCACGCTTGTCTTTTTTTTGTGTGTGTTTGTCCAGCTGGTGCAGTCTGCAGATCTGTGGGGAAACACAAAAATAACCTTCCCTACTTCGGTGAAGACAACTGCAGAGCCAGTCATGAACAAGCAAATGACATCTGCCCCACATACACAATTGCTCTAAAGTACTACATAAAAAGAACAGTAACTGTCATAAATAGTAGACTGAGTGACAGGTTTGTTGAGAATTTAAAAAAAGAATTGCACATCACACCACTTTAAACAAACTCCTGACTAGAAACAATTGTCTTCTTTTTTTTTGCCTTATACCTGTATAAACCTAAAGGACCATTATGAATTAGAACTAAAATTTTGGTATGAAAAACTGTTGCCTGGGATACAGTTGGTCGAGGAGAAGAATATAATCCCATGTAATCTTCATGGCTCCACTGATATCTATACCCAGGATTCAATACTTGGCCGATTAAAACATTAGTTTCAAATTTGTGTAGTACCTGCCTGTGGTGACATAATGTGACATCCAAAGAGATTTAATATATTAACTTTCCATTTTATTATGCATCATAGATAAAGTTAGACTTTTGAACTTTTGTTTTAGGAGAAGGTGAGATTTGTTCTAAAGGAACAAAGTTTGCTTCCTGAGCTTACGAGATAATATAAGGCATAGTGTTCCAGAGGCTGTTAACATGTTATCTGTAAGTATATCAGAGTTTATTGATTATTCCTTTATATTCAAGGTATAATAGTTATCTTAAGAAAGACCTAATTGCTAAGAGGATCGTTTTCTTTTGCCGTTCACACGTTCAACTGTCTCTCTTGCTACATGAAATTCTACACAGATTAGAATGTGTGAACATTTTGTCAGTAGGTAGTATATGCAATACAAATGGTGAGGGCTACATTTCATAATAACTGTAATATCCTTTCTTTCATGCACTCCATTAGTCTATTAAACAGTGGCTGATTTCTAACTTTACAGCTAAGATTACCATTGTGCTAATTCTGACTACAACAAAACTCCCATGACACCTCAACATCGTCTGACTGGACAAAAATCATACCAACGTTGTTAGATTTCATTGCCAGACTCAGCAGACAAATATCCAAGAGACCATTGCTAAATCAGAGTGGCTTGACAAAACATGTTATTTTAACAAGTTCACATGTTATCGTCTGGCACAACAAGAACTGACCTACAATTGTTACATTAGTCAACTGACTGTCTAAAAAATATCCAAATAAACGTCCCAATATTTAGTTTACCTTAAAGTTCAAGTGTTGTCAAGTTGTACATTAATATTTAACACTGTCAGTGCAAAGAAAGTGTAGCAATGTTGGTTAAGAGGTAATGTCATGCCAGACAATTAATGAGGCAAAGTTGGTAAAGATTCACCACTAGATAACAGTACACTTGTATGGTTTCAGTCATCACCACTCCATATGTTACACTTGTATGGCTTTAGTCATCACCACTCTATAAGGTATACACTTGCAGGGCTTCAGTCGTCACCATGCCATCCCGCACCAGTACACTTGTAGGACCAATTATCACCACATACTCCATACAATACACTTGCAGGGATTCATGCAGCCACACTACCATACAGTACACTTGTAGGACTTCAGTCATCACCACTCCACAGTATACTTCTTGGACTTTATTCTGATAACCACTCGATCCATACCAAATCGAAGTAGTTTCTCTTGTCCCCACATGCACTAAACCAGCTTGAACTGATTTAAATGAATTAATTTGAATTACCACCTTAGGGGTTGGTTTCGCACCAATTCCACGTTAATTGGTTGAGAACAGATACAATAGCAAAACTGATGAATTGAAAGCTATTGCTCACTTTTCTCGTGGGGACAAGAAATGATTTTGAACTGATTTAACTGAATCAATTCAATTTGAATCAGATTGAAATTGATTCAGGTGGGGACAGGACTATATGATCATCCTTCCCACATTGTACTTGTAGGGCTTCACCTACCCATCCCCCCCCCCAGCCCCCCCCCCCCCTCACCGCCCCCGGTTAATGTGTAGTACTTGACATTCAGGCCCAAAGTGATCAGACTACATTGACATATACTATCAATTCTTCAGTCATCACCATTCCGATAATACACTTACAAATACATATTCATTCATGAATAGTCTCATTTAACCAAACTCTCGCCACTGGGGGCTCAGCCTAAAAGACCACCCCAAGCGAGAGTCTGGAGAAATGAAATTCCAACTCCTCCTCGCAGGAAGAAGCTTCTAGAGCAGTGCATGCTGGGGTAATACTTCACATCCAACATTGCAGGCTAAACGATTGTGATACATCAAACAACAAACAGGCCTTGTAAGCCCATTTTTTATAACTTATTGGAAGAAATGTACTGTGTGACTTCTGACATGGAGTAGTTGGAATATGCATGGTTTCCCAAGACTCTCGCTTGTGGTGGTCTTTTAGAAGAGACCTGAGAGGAAAGAGTCTGGGTAACCAAGACTAGCATATGAAATACAGCTTCAAACTATTTATCATACACTATGAAAACTTAATTCTGCATGGATCTCAACATTAATTATTTACAGTCTAATAATTAATTGACTTGACTCTGAAGCAAATTACTTAAGCATAAATTGTCCAGTCTAACTGCCAACACTTTACTATAATTAGATTATTTCCAAGTCCTGCAAGGTCACTCTTAAACTTTTCTTGTACTTCTTAATTAATTTTTTGTCTGTACTCCAAGTATTCTCCATGCAGATTCAGCTATGAGTATACGATATGTTCATGTTTCAAACTAACACAATCTATAATTTATCCCATACACAGGCATATGTAGTGTTTACAAATTTAGATATACACATCTCAACAAAAAACACACATTAAAAATTAATAAAAGGTACATAATTTATGATCATTTATATTCTGATAGGAACCCAGTCAATATACAGTCTTGGTGTGATACTGACAACTGCCAGACAGGAAAACCACAGCAAATAGATTTGGTGTAACAAACATCACACAAGAAAACCACAGCTGACAGATTTTGTGTTTTTGCACCATGCAAGAAAACCACAGATGACAGATTAGATGTAAAAACACCATGATGCAAACTACAGAAGACAGACTGGATGTAAAAACACCATCAAGAAAACCACAGCACTATTACAACAATTGGTACCATATGATAAAACCATGAAATACAGACTTGGTGTTAAAAAACCTCAGACCAATTGTATTGAAATAGAACCATACAGCAATACCCAGACCAATAGTGTTAAAATAGAAACAGCAATACGACAGCAGACAGATTAGAGTGCCCTCTATCCTAACTCCAGGGGCAGTCAGAAGTCACAAGAGGGCTCATTACTTATCCTGTCACCAGTTATGGTAAAAATTTAACTGCGCCAGAAATATCTATAGCAGCCATTCAATAATGTAGTAGATTATCAGGATTTGTACTGAAGTCAATAACATCTACTCATGACTTTAATACCATTTAGTTCAAAACATTACTGTCATTCGTTAATATGAAATCTCCTTTCTCTCATGTCTAGGGGTTCAAACACCTTTAGTGTTTGCCAGTCATTTATTGAGGTTCCCTACAGTGCACTGTTTCTGTTAAAGGCAGTAAGAAGGTAAATCTACTTGAGTTTACCAGTCATAACCCTTACAAGTGCTTTATGGGTGAAGTAAATAAAACTGCTTGAGTCCTTCAGTATCAGTGTTTGATAGTGGGTAAAATCTCCAGTCATTTTCCCAGGGTTCCCTGCCAGTGTTTTATGTAAAGGGTGGTTAAACTAGGTGAAATCTACCTGAGTTTCTGAGTTATCTTTTACCAGTTTACCTACCAATGTTGTTGTTCTTGACAGTGCAGATAAAATAGCTACCTCAGTTCCCCAATCATTTTTACTGAGGTTCCCAAATTCTAAAATAATCAAAACATGTAAAGATGTTTTATCTGATTTGAATTGTCAGGGGTTACAACTGAACACTGCAGCTTCAATAACACTTCATGGTTGTTATACATTCACAAGCTGTTGATTGTTGTTGTCTGGTGAACGATAATTGGGTCAAAATTCTGAACACAACTTACTTTTGCTATCATCCAGTCCAGTCACTACTTGTAGAAGGGTGTACGTCCTCTAGGATAAATACAGCAGCATATTTATCTAAGACTAGTACAATTGTTACCCCAGTACAGACCTATATCGGCACAATGACCACACATAACCTCAACTCCCTGGGAGTATACATTTGTACATAAACACAAATTCCACTTGACATGTCAATCAGGGAAAGTGGATACTTCAAATACAGCTGTCCAAAATCACTTTTTAAAAAAGTGAAATTAGTGACCCCTTAATTATTTAGTCACCAATACAAAAAGATAAAGTAGTAAGTTTTGTTTGAACTCAATTTACAATTATACAATTTTGAAGAAAAAATCTGTTACTGAAAGTGCTTTTTTCTTTTGTATAGCTTTGCTTTCTTCACGGAGTATTTAGCATCTTCTTTCAATGTTCTGACTTACAAATGTATTTTGTTTTCAACCTTTTGACTTCTACAAATGGACTATCCCAATTCTTTTCAGCTTTCTGACTTACAAATGGGGAAAAAATAAATTTGTATTTTGTTTTCAACCTTTTGACTTCTACAAATGGACTATCTCAATTCTTCTCAGCTTTCTGACTTACAAATGTGGCAAAAAATGTTAAGATTTAAAGTACAAGAAAGAATAGTTAGGACAAAATATCTCAGCTAAGAATCTAAAGGATGGAGGAAGTCATTACATTTAATGATTCATGTGTTTGCCAAATGTACCTTTCAGTTGAAAATGAAAACCAAATTTATCAAATTAAAATGCTGAAGTGGTAAAATGTAACACCCCAGAGTAAAGTGATATGGTTGTGTAACAGATAGTGCTTGCATGATGGTTATTTCATAAAATTTAATTGCTTGCAGGTTATGCGTCTGCCTATCTTGAGAAATCCTAATAAACAACAAAAAGGTAGGCTTGATACTTTCCCTGTGGCATCTTTTATGTCTTTCATTATCTTATATATTGCAAAAAAATATATAAAGAAATATAGAAGAACATAATTCCCAGACTGTTGACTATTACATCAGTAAATGTTATTGAAATAATGCTACATTCTGCAGAAATTCAATCTTTTTTTATTAAGTTTTGAAAAACAAATACTGATGATAACATAATGATGTGAGGTATATATTGGAAAGCTTTCAGTTATATGAACTCATAAACCTGTGATTATGATTCCTTTTAATGTCTAATAGACAGTTCAGTAGCAGACTGGTGGAGGTATAAGATTCAACAATCTATTTCAACGAATCCATGCAGTTGTTTTCACCCCGATACTAACAGTAAC
The DNA here is from genome assembly GCF_964340395.1 of Glandiceps talaboti. Taxonomy (NCBI): domain Eukaryota; kingdom Metazoa; phylum Hemichordata; class Enteropneusta; family Spengelidae; genus Glandiceps; species Glandiceps talaboti. The sequence continues at coordinate 22,271,649 of NC_135563.1, read as the reverse complement.
ATAATGTACAAATAGTGTAGCAATCGACAATCATACGGTTGCAGGCAACCAGCCATTCTATACAGCCTGAAATCCACACTGTCACGTTTTATGGTACTTATAAACAACATAAATGGGTTGATCATTGATTTTCTATGTATGACATGAAGGAAAACATATCCTCATTGTATTTTCCAGAGAAACTTTCCTGCACTACAAAATATCAAAAGAAATCAATAATCATACATTTGCTACTTGTGGTGTTAAAATGAATATATTGTCTATTTTCTACCCATTTGAAGTAATTATTTGCACACCAGAACACAAATGACTTTAAGAATATGTAAATGTGACACTAATATCAAATGACTACATGTGTAATAATGTACATGATATCATGAATATTCAAATAGAATATCAATATGTAAAAAAATCAGTATCCCAAATGATTCATAATTTCAGCTTATAAGTACATTATTTCTAGATAAAATGGACCTCTAAGTCTAATTGACATGCAGTGTCAAATTATTGGAATTTTAAAAATACTTCTGTAAACGTATTGTTGGTTGTCTGATTGAAAATATACTATCCCACTTTCACCTCATGCTGATTGAAGTTTTCAATATGCTATTCACACTGTGCTGTCATAGTACAGATATCATCAAATATTAACAAATGTTATATTTGACACACTATCGTTACCATGACAACCGTTATCAATTTTTCAACTCACACAGCTGAGTCTGCATTCAAAAATCATTTCTAGATATTCTGATACTGAGGACATCTTTCTTGTCTTTTTGAACAGCTACTTTTCGAGCCTGAAATATGTCTTTGATGTTTCTGTTAATACATTGCTCCATATGGGGTAGTGAGTGGTTACATAGGTGGCCCACCAACTGGGGTAGTGAATGGTTACATAAGTGGCCCAACAACTGGGTCTTTCAGTCTAAAACTACTTAAATTCTTTTCCTTTCTTTTGCTTTTCTTTTCATAAATTGAATTTTGAATTGAGTATAAGATGTACATTCTTTCCAAAACATCAGTATTCAACATACTGATAAACTGACCAGTGTGGAAAAGTTTTTAGATTGATAGATAGATTGGTTGGTTGGTGGTTGGTTGGTTGGTTGATTGGTTGATTGATTGATTGATTGGTTGGTTGGTTGGTTGGTTGGTTGGTTGGTTGGTTGGTTGGTTGGTTGGTTGGTTGGTTGGTTGGTTGGTTGGTTGGTTGGTTGGTTGGTTGGTTGGTTGGTTGGTTGGTTGGTTGGTTGGTTGATTGATTGATTGATTGATTGATTGATTGATTGATTGATTGATTGATTGATTGATTGATTGATTGATTGATTGATTGATTGA